>NC_043979.1:48303887-48567537 GCF_902148855.1 Sphaeramia orbicularis | reverse complement strand
TTGTTGCATGTTTGTCTCTGCAAGCTCATGCTGAATCTTTCCATGGGCCCTCAAGGACAGAAATGTAAACTCAGTGGAGGAGGAGAAGGAGCACGGAGGGTCAGTACCAGAGTCCTGCACAGGTCCACTTTTTCCTAACTTTTTCGGTCCGATGGAAATTCTTATGTTTTTTTAACCTGTCCCTGCATGTTTTTGCATGTTACCTGTCGGTATCGACCCGGTGCAGGGTATGGTCAGTACCATTCACTGTGGAATTAGAAACTTTTATGATTTTGCCTGGTTAAATAAGTATTGTTTTCATTCATGGCAAAACATGCAGGTGTACTTTTTACTTTTGTACTTTTTTGCTTTTTTGTACTTTTTTGCTTTTTTTTCCACACAAGTAGCTGTACTTCTACTTCAGTACAGAATGCGAGTATTTTTGCCACCCTCTTGCGTGACACAGATACAGTGACACTGGAAGTATTTGATTTAATGTTTTTTTCTTGAGCTCCATATGGACTGTTTCTGAATTACCTTCTCTGTTGCTGTGTTCAGAACCAGGATGCGGAACACGACAGAACCGTGAGCCAGACTTTACCGATAACCGTGGAGTGGCTCTGAACCTTATCCAACAGTCGACCCAGTAGATCCCACTCCCCCATCTCAGTCACCAGTGTTTTATATTTTACTGTAATAAGAGATAGATCAGAAAATGCAAATGAACAGTGCACTATAATCCAGGACTCCTCTGAGGGCACGCATGCATTTATTTCCTACGCAGAAGCATCGGTCAAATAAATGAGAATATTTTATAAAATGTGCTTTGTCATGAAGAACTGGGGAGGAGTAGGAGCTGGAGGAAATGAATCATCATCATGAGACACTTTTATTTATGAATATAAATACTGTTACTGTGGAGACCATAGAACAATACAATAATGAAAGTAAGTTCATGGTGCATAATAATAAGTAAACAGACTAAGTATTAAAGAAAGTACATAAAGCCATAACTCTATTATGTAATATGCTGAACAATAGTGAAAGACCGTAAAATAAAAGGATTCAGATTTATATTATATAACCTGAATAAATAACCTGATGTACTGCATATAAACTCACAGGTACACACTATATATAACACCTAGAATGTTGGAATAATTATGTTTTCAGACACATTCCTCTTTTTTTCCCTATTTAATCAGGTTTAATGATCACATACTGAGTTTCATTTACACTTTATCTATAACAATAAATCACACAGTCACAATCACTGAATTGTAAGAGGTATAAATATTTTATTCCAAATTTATGGGCAACAGTGTAGTAACATGTTTTTACATAAACAAAAAGTCACAATAAAATACATTTGTTTACTTGTAAGAAGCTTTGATTTATAGATAGTAACAAATTTTCATTCTGTTTTACTGCAGTTTTGTATATCTAGAAGGTGTTTTTTTATTAATATTTGACATAAAAGTAAAAAAAAACCATATGTTTACTTTATATTTCCCTAAAACAGAACAAATCACATTGTCCCAATCATTTCCTACAAGAGGTAAACATTTTTTTTTCCAACTTTATGGGCAACAGTGTAGTTACATATTTTCACATTAACAAACAAAAAGTCACAATAAAATACATTTGTTTACTTGTAAGAAGCTTCAGTTTGTAGATAATGACAAATTTTCATTCTGTTACTGCAGTTCTGTTATATCTAGAGCGTGCTGGTTTTTTTTGTTTTTTTTTATATTTGACATAAATTTAAAAAATCCATATGTTGACTTAATATTTCCCTAAAAAAACAGACTAATTTACTTGAAACTTTTGTTATCGGGAGACTTGCTTTATCGTTCTCTAATGCTACTACTCAACTGTCTTTTTTTTTTTTCTTTTTTTAATTTTTTGCTGAATTTTTTGAAATATTAAAAATGCGCCTTTACTTCTAATGGTTCATATTTTGATGGTTTTTTAACATGTAATGGTTCTAGATATGAATATAATTACTACTGATCACTGACAGGAAGTCTTATATGGACTGCCATTTGCCATTACAGCTATTACAGTAAACAGTTGACATGATAGTCAATGAAAATAAACACATCCAAAATCCATTAGTAAAGTTATTTCATTACATGCCTTTATAAAGCTTCTCTGTTCTTTCCTTACATATCTAAAAACATATCTAAACAGATAATATAGTTGGTGTAAACACGGAAAGTATGGATTTATATCAGGGGTTGTCAAACTCATTTTAGTTCAGGGCCACATTCAGGCTGGACCAATAAATAATAGCGTAATAGCCTATAAATACTGACAGCTCCAAATTTTTTGTGCAAAAAATAACATTAAATGATGAAAATATTTCTATCCAAAACAAAAAAAGATGTGAATAACTGAAAAAAACTGAAATTTCTGAAGAAAAATAAGTACAATTTGATCAATATTCTGCCTTGATTTACGATTTCTACATGTGCATTACAGATCAGATCAACAAAGACACTAAACAGGCGGGAATATTGTTAAAATTACACCTATTTTTCTTTAGACATTCCAGGTTGTTCATATTTACCTCCGCCAAGGAGGTTATGTTTTTGCCAGGGTTTGTTTGTTTGTTGTCTGTTTGTTTGTCTATCCGTTAGTGTACAACATAACTCAAAAAGTTATGGACAGATTTGGATGAAATTTTCAGGGTTTGTTGGAAATGGGATAAGGAGAAATAATTAAATTTTGGTGGTGATCGGGGGTGGGGGGGCCCACGGGGGGGCCACTGATCAGCCTTGGCGGAGGTCTGCGCTCTCCGAGTGCTTCTAGTTGTTCAGGTTATTGACATTTTAGAATGAAAGGATATCAGAATTGAATGTTCTTTGCAATAAATCAAGAGAAAAAAATGGGTATTACCATTATTTAGAGGCAAAATATCATGATTTTTCTCACATTAAACCAAGAAGAACATTTTGACTCATTATTTCTAGATTATTATGCTGTTATTTTTGAGTTTGATGCCCTTGACTGTTCATATCTTCAGGGTAATTTTTGCATTTTGCACTTTGTAAATTCATCCCGTGGGCCAGATTGGAACCTTTGGCGGGCCGGATTTGGTCCCTGGGCCGCATGTTTGACACCTGTGATTTATATGAATGTGGAAGTCTGTGAACATGATATTTATCCCATAATATAAAACTATATTCTGACATTAGTCATTATAGTTTTGTATCCCAGACCGCTGTTACACCTGAATTCAATGTGTCCACATACTTTTGTCTACATAGTTTATAAAAACACTATATGAGGATATAAATATGTTTAAAAATAGGTTTAAAAATGCATTGCACATGTATGTTCCCCTGGGATGAATTTGTGAATACAAAATTACACTGAAGATATTAATCATTTTAGTTCCGGTTCCACATACAGACCAGTTTAACTGCAGTGGTTCCCGATCAGTCAAATACTATCAGAATAACCTAGAAATACTCACAACTGCACATTTTTCTCCTTGTAAATGTAAACATTTTCATGTCATTTTACTGTATTTACACCAAAACAAACTATCATTTCACAAAACCGCGAATAACCTGAACAAATACGAACATTTTGAAATGTCTGAAGTACAAGTTTACCAATATTCTGACTGTTATTAAATGTTTTGTGTATTTGTGTGTTATATTTCACAGTATTAATGCATTAAACACATTTGCATTTTGCACTTTGTAAATTCATCCGTGGACCAGATTGGAACCTTTGGCGGCCGGATTTGGCCCCTGGGCCGCATGTTTGACACCTATGATTTATATGAATGTGGAAGTCTGTTTTTGTCAAAGAATTAGACAATTAGACAAGATTATATGAAATCTATGGGATGCACTGACCTGGTATTTGTGATTTTGTGTTTTTTTTTTTTTGAACAGATAATTTGTCTGTACAAACTTTCCACTCAAGGCCAAACTGAACTTCTTGCAGACGTGTGACTTTGCTGATAGAAGACGGTACAGCTGCTGATTTCCAGTCTCCAAAACACACTTATCTCCTGCAGACCTTAACCTTGGCTAAAACCGACCGTTTCAGACTGAGAACAGAAATCTGCATCCAACCTATCAGCACAGGCTACATAGATTCACTTTTATGCACATTATTTAGAATTTATTAATCAGTTTAGACGTTATTTGTCATTGAAATTTACTCCACACAGTGCTCATGACGACAAGATTTCATTGCCTCAGCTTCGAGTTGTGCAAAAATAAAACAGCGGCGGTGTTTAAGAGTTTACAGAACTGACTGATACAAAAATTACACTATGTGGACAAAAGTATGTGGACACGTTGGATTCAGGTGTTTCTTTTCGAACAGGGGTCTGGGATACAAATACAGTTTTATATTGGGATAAATGTCATTGCGTTGGTTAGTTTGGTTAACCCTTAAAGACCCAAACAGCCACCGGCGACCAAGGTTCGAATAGTTTTGGGTTTTTCATTTTAGTTTAGTTTTATTTAGTTTGGACTTTTTTTCTCTAATTCAGTTAGTTTTAATTAGTTTTTAGAGCAGGTTTGCTAGGTTTTATTAGTTTTTGTTGTTTCTAAATGCTTAGTTTTAGTTTAGTTGTAGTTCAGTGGTCTCTTTTCCTCTTCTTCTCTGTCGTCGTATTCAAATAAATCCAGACAGGACTCTGCTGCTTCCTCCCAACTTTAGTCTCCATGTTTCCAGGTAGAGTGGGGACCAGAAGACGACTGGAAACCACAAGTGAACACAAGTGACGGACCCTTAAATATCATATGGTGACAGCAGAGAAAATTGCTTGAGGAAATAAATCGATTTCATATCAATCCGACATTGACAAAGATGAAAATGAAGGGAATTTTATCCAGAATTTTTTTTTACGTTTTAGTTAGTTTTGTAAACACACAATACAGTTTTCAGTTAGTTATTGTTTTTTTTTCTTTTAATTATAGTTTTTTATTGATTTCACTTAACGAAAATGTTTTTTCAATTCTAGTTTTCGTCATTTCGTTAGTTTTCGTTAACAGTAATAACCTTGCCGTCGACCAAAAAACCATCTTCTGAACTAAACTGTTTAATACCTGTTGATCCACTAATCCTATCAATACATGTAAATAATTGGTGTAAAATACAGTTCTTCATCTTTTCATGGTCATCAGATATGACCCATTTGGACGTTCAGAGGCTCCGTAGTTACCATGGAAACACTGTCCTCTTCTACAGCATTGATTCCCCAGTAAAACCCATGGAGTTGGATCAATGACAGTGGATGGACACACTGGGTTTATGTTCAGTTAATGAGAGACTGAAAAAGTCACTTAGGTAAGGTTAAATGTAGAGAAAATATCATAAATATATTGTTATATTTGCTTCCAAAATGCCTCAGAAATGGTTTTTGCTTCATTTCACTCAACATTCATTCTAACGAAATATTGATGTTTATAAACTATATCAGGGCTGTCAAACTCATTTTAGTTCAGTTCCACATTCAGCCAAATTTGATCTGCAGTGGACTGGACCAGTGAAATAAGAACAAAATAATATATAAATAATGTCAACTCCAAACTTTCCTCCATGTTTTAGAGCAAAAAAGTTAAATTATGCAATGAAAATGTTTACATCTACAAACTATCCTTTAACCTCCTGACACCCAGGAAAGTGAAACTTTTAGCTTTTTTACATGAAACAACTGTCTTGATTGGAAATTGCATAATGCAACAGTTTTTTCGGATACATTTTTAATATTATATTATATTATATTATATTTATTTATTTATTTATGGAATGTGTCCGTTTGCAATAGACAGCATTTTTTTTTAAGTAAAACTGTTAAGCTTTTGTCCACTACAGAGGACAAAAATGCATGGCTGGATCTGAGGAGGTTAAAACAATGTGAATAACATGAACAAATCGAAATTTCTTATGAAAACTAAGTGCAATTTTAACAATATTATGTCTCAGTTTATCATTACACATGTACATTATAAATTACAGATCACAGTGGATCTACAAATACGCAAAACATTTAATAACAGTCAGAATATTGTTAAAATTACACTTCAGACATTTCAAAATGTTCGTATTTGTTCAGGTTATTCACTTTGTGAAATGATAGTTGGTTGTAGTGTAAATACAGTAAAATGACATGAAAATGTTTACATTTACAAGGAGAGAAATGTGCAGTTGTGAGTATTTATAGGTTATTCTGATAGTATTTGACTGATCGGACCCATTTGAGTTTAAATTGGTCTGTATGTGGAACCGGAACTAAATGATTAATATCTTTAGTGTAATTTTTGCAGTTCATCCCAGATGCCAGACTGGACCCTTAGGTGGGCTGGATCGTGCCGCATGTTTGAAACTTCTGAACTATATGGACATAAATATTGGGACACATCATAGCTGAAGCTGCACGACGTCCTGTTCATGAGGATTTGACAAATAAATGCTATTTATCCCATAATATGAAACTATATTCTGACATTAGTCATTATAGTTTTGTATCCCAGACCGCTGTTACACCTGAATTCAACATGTCCACCTACTTTTGTCCACATAGTTTATAAAAACACTATATAAGGATATAAATATGTTTAAAAATATGTTTAAAAATGCATTGCCCTGGGATGAATTTGTGAAATACAAAAATTACACTAAAGATATTAATCATTTTAGCTCCGGTTCCACATACAGACCAGTTTAAACTCCAGTGGCGTCCGATCAGTCAAATACTATCAGAATAACCTATAATACTCACAACTGCACATTTTCTCCTTGTAAATGTAAACATTTTCATGTCATTTTACTGTATTTACACTAAAACAAAGTAACATTTCACAAAAACACGAATAACCTGAAACAAATACCGAACATTTAGAAATGTCTGAAGTGCAAGTTTACCAATATTCTGACTGTTATTTAAATGTTTGTGTATTTGTATGTTATATTTCCCATTATTAATGCGTTAAACTCACATAAGATAAAAATAATAAATAATCAGTTCATTAGGGCGGATTCTTCTAATATTTAAATAGTTTGTTTGCAAAAAGTACATTTTAAAGCATTATATCACCTAGAACTCTGGTTTTATTCTGCAGTCTCATGTCTCATGTTAGTTTATAAACCTGGTTCCACATAAACAACTTTTAGCGTCTAAGAAATCAGCTTCGTCTCAGAACGGACTGCATGTGTGAGACCAGACGTGTTGTTTATTTAAATGAACTCACCCACAAAGAAAGAAAATCAGCTGTTTGAACAGTGCGATGCCTCAGGAGGACGAAGAAAAGAGAGTGAAGAAGCCCGACTCTGTTCTGTACTCCTTTGGCATCTTATCTGGAAGGACATCACTCCAACCCTGACCAAAAAAAACCCAACACAACCTCCAGTTGTGAGAAACAAAGAGCGAATCAGACCCAGAACGGTGGTGTCTAACGGCTCCGACTGTTTAGTCTGTTCACATCGCATTATAGTTGAAGGAAGAAGGTATGAGGGACATGGACTTCACTTTCCTTTACTACGTCTCAAATGTAACCCAAAAAATTAAATACATAACGAGCCGTCACTGGATAATTACAGCAGTGATTAATATGTTCTATTTTTGTATTATTATTTTTTACTTCTTTTGTGGAACTTTTTATCAAATATAACATAATTTCCACTAATGTGTTAATAATACAAAGACTGACACTGGACCCATAGAGAGAAAAAAAGGCAAACAAAACACACAGAACAGAACAGTGCATTCTGGTACATTTAAGGAAAGAAAATAAATAAATAAACAAACAGGTCAATAACAATGCAAACACAGTTCCAGTCCAGGTAACACATTCACAGCATAAAACCAATCCACTATTTGTAAAGTCTAAAATAATTAATTTAATGATATGGCTGAATTGCAAACAGCACAATTTCTGTACAAAGGCAGAAATAATCTGTTTACCAAACCATTTACAGAAAATGTTTCAGGAAAGAGAGGGAGGGGATAAATGAAGGGAAATGACATTTTAAGACACAAAGATGAAAAGATTCTGTTTATCCAATAATGGTGTAAGACTAGGAAGAGACTGGGTGTGGAGCGGAAACAATGTCCAAACATCAGACAGTTGAAAACAAACACAAACAAATGATTTTTACTAAATACACAGAGGAAAGGGCCTGGGGGGGGGTCCAGTGTTTTTCATAGTGGGGCTTTGACACATATGTGCTGATAATATCTAGTTTTAAATATGGATATATGAATATATTATTACTATATCACTGTATAGGACAGTATAGAATATCATAAATATTTATATTATATATTTATATATGTTTTGTTTGTTTGGTTTTGTTTTGCTTTTTTTTTTTTTTTTAAGTTTTTATTAATATCTGGTATTAATATCTGGTAAGATAAGTTGGAAATGGGTATTATCATATTAGTGTATATAGGGAAAAGGATGTGTGATATTGCTATATTATTATTATTATTATTATTGATATCCATATAAAATATTGGGGGTAGGAGTACATAAGTTTTACTTCTTCCTACTTCTTTTCGAGCATGTATAATTCTTTTTCATTTGTTTTATTATTATTATTATTATTATTATTATTAATAATAATAATAATAATAATAATAATAATAATAATAATTTACTATTATTATTATTTATTATTTTTGTGGTTTGTTTGCTTATCTGTCATTTATGTACCAGTACTTATATTTTGCTGGTTGATTTTGTTTTTATTTCACTGTTTACATGTTTGAAATAAGATTTCATTAATTCCTTCATAAAACAGGCTCCCATGTGTTGACAGAGTTATTTAGGGTGCACCTCATTTTTTCTAACATTATATTAAACATGATGTCTCTGATCCATTGGTCGTTTGTTGGAGGTGATGAGTCCTTCCATTGAAAAGAATGTTACGCCGAAGTAGTACAGATGAAAAGAACACGACTTTTGTAGGTTAAAAGGAGCGACTGACCTTCTCATTTCTTAAAGGAACATCAAGACTGGACAGCATCATGGTTCTTCAGGATCAGAATGTTAAAGGGAGCTTATTTTACATAGGATCAGAGTCCATGGAGTCTAGATCTGAACCACAGGGTCCACACCTGAACCACAGAGTCCAGACCTGAACCACAGAGTCCAGACCTGAACCACAGAGTCCACATCTGAACCACAGAGTCCAGACCTGAACACAGAGTCCAGACCTGAACCACAGAGTCCACATCTGAACCACAGAGTCCAGACCTGAACCACAGAGTCCAGACCTGAACCACAGAGTCCACATCTGAACCACAGAGTCCAGACCTGAACCACAGAGTCCAGACCTGAACCACAGAGTCCACATCTGAACCACAGAGTCCAGACCTGAACCACAGAGTCCAGACCTGAACCACAGAGTCCAGACCTGAACCACAGAGTCCAGACCTGAACCACAGAGTCCACATCTGAACCACAGAGTCCAGACCTGAACCACAGAGTCCAGACCTGAACCACAGAGTCCACATCTGAACCACAGAGTCCAGACCTGAACCACAGAGTCCAGACCTGAACCACAGAGTCCAGACCTGAACCACAGAGTCCACATCTGAACCACAGAGTCCAGACCTGAACCACAGAGTCCAGACCTGAACCACATGGAGAATCTATGGGATGTGATGCAGTAAAATCTACAGCGGTCCAATTCTCCGTCATCAACACCACATCTGGACAAAAATTAAGAACCCTTTAAAACCGAAAACTATTTTATATGGCAACATTTAATGAACGTTTCTCTACATTAACCTTGAAGCCTTTTATTCACTATAGAATGTTATAATATTATCCTCTACGTTTTCTATTTTCTGTCGTAAACCATGTATTAATTCACTGATTATGATAGAGGTTCATGAAAGTCCATAAAAGTAACCAAATATTTACCTTTTTTTAAACCTTAAAGACCCAAACTTCCACTGTCGACCCAAACCATCTACTGATCTAAACTGTTTAATACCGGTTGATCATTAATCCTATCAAATCCATTTCAATAATTGGTGTCAAATACAGTTATTCATCTTTCATGGTCATCAGATATGACCCATTTGGACGTTCAGAGGCTCCGAGTTACCGTGGAACACCGTCTCTTCTACAACATTGATTCCCCAGTCACACCCCTGGTGTTGGATCAATGACAGTTGATGGACACACTGGGTTTATGTTCAGATAATGCTAGATTTATCTGGAAAAGGACACTTAATAGATAGAACTAGCAAAAAAATGAACAAAACCAGCCAAAGTGATCATTAAAACAAACAAAAATGAATAATAAATCAACTAAATAATAAGTAACGTGGAAAAAAATAAGCACAAACTGAACTAATGTTGAAGAAAAGGCAGCAAAATTAACCAAAACAAATAAAATAACAATTGAAATTAATAAAAATGAACAAAATTAATAAAATATAACCAAATGAATAAGAATTAACAAAATAAGGTTGTAGACGTTTGCTTTCTATGCCTAAAAAGTCAGACAATTAAAAAATACTAAATATCTTTAATATGAGAAATTAATTGTGTTTAATATTATTTGCAGTACACCGTCATCTTCTACAACATTGATTCCTCAGTCAAACCCATGGAGTCGGATCAGTGACAGTGGATGGACACACTGGGTTTATGATCAGATAAGGAGAAAGTTATCTGAAAAAGACACTTTTAATTGTGAGTCTGTCCTTGGCTGAGCTCCTGTGTATGGAAGTCAATCTGTCTCATCAGATTTTGGATTATAAACCCAGTGAATTTCTAGCACTGAATTTTTTTTTTTTTTTGCACTGAAATTAAGTATCTGAATTTTTTGTCTCTGAATTCACCTAGGTTCATAAATGTAGAATTAAAAAAAAGCTCAGATGCAAAAAATTCAGATGCAAAAAATTCAGATTACACATCTGTGCTGACAGTCTTCCTGCATCGGCGTCACTTGACCAACCTAACGTAACTCGATTGGCTGGTTCTCAGTTCGACTTGAGACAGAATTGATTGCTTATCCTTGGTGTTCCGGCTGTGTGATCTGAATTTTCTGTGTCTGAATTTGTTGTGTCTGAATTTTTTGCGTCTGAATTTTTTGTCTGAATTTATTGCATCTGAATTTTTTTGCGTCTGAATTAGTTGCTTCTGAATTTTTTGTGTCTGAATTTTTTGCTTCTGAATTTTTGTGTCTGAATTTTTTGTCTGAATTTGTTGCTTCTGAATTTTTTGTCTGAATTTTTTGCATCTGAATTTGATGCTTCTGAATTTTTTGCATCTGAATTTGTTGCTTTTGAATTTTTTGCATCTGAATTTTTTGCTTCTGAATTTGTTGCTTCTGAATATTTTGCATCTGTGTCTGAATTTTTTGCGTCTGAATTTGTTGCTTCTGAAATTTTTTGTCTGAATTTTTGCATCTGAATTTGTTGCTTCTGAATTTTTGCTTCTGAATTTTTTGCTTCTGAATTTGTTGCTTTTGAATTTTTTGCATCTGAATTTTTTGCTTCTGAATTTTTTGCGTCTGAATTTGTTGCCTCTGAATTTTTTGCATCTGAATTTGTTGCTTCTGAAATTTTTATGTCTGATTTTGTTGCCTCTGAAATTTTTGCGTCTGAATTTGTTGCTTCTGAATTTATGCGTCTGAATTTTTTGTGTATGATTTTGTTGCCTCTGAATTTTTTGTGTCTGAATTTTTGCGTCTGAATTTGTTGCTTCTGAATTTTTTTGCATCTGAATTTTTTGCATCTGAACTTTTTTTATTCTAAATTTATGGACATAGTTAAATTGAGAGACAAAAAATTCAGATACTTAATTTCAGTGCAAAAAACACATCAGTGCTAGAAATTCAACTGCTTTTATAATTCAGAGTCTGCTGAGACAGATGACTTCCATACCTGTGTGTCTACAAACTGTGCATCATGTGTTTGCGCCACAGTTCCCTCACGTGTCCAGGCTGGGGTTTAAACTCGACCTGATCCAACGGGGTCACAGCCGGTCTGAGGTCTGCTCACCCACGTAAATGATTGACACCGAGCTGAAGTTTAAAGAGAAAAACAGAGCGTGCGTGGCCTTCGGCACACACAGTCGACTCAACCTTTCATTTTTATTGGCTACGAACCAAATGCCAACAAGATAAAGAAGTTATTTTACAAACAGATGTCCTTATGATAAAAGCAGCACTTATCAACACACGTACAACAAACGAACACTGGAGGATTTAAAACCACCGTGAAGGAAAGTAGGCCAGAAATCCACCAGAAACATTAGAATCCGTCCAGGTCGTGTACATTTAATCACATTTCACTCTTTTATGTCAGTATATACGTATCGTTAGCCTCATAGCATCATTACCCAAGTCACACACTATGTGGACAAAAGTATGTGGACACGTTGGATTCAGGGTGTTTCTTTTCTAACAAGACAATAATAACAAATGTCAGAATATAGTTTTATATTATGGGATAAATATCATTGCATGGTTAGTTTGGTTTAACCCTTAAAGACCCAAAAAGAGCCGCCGTCGACCAAAACCATCTACTGATCTGAACTGTTCAATACCTGTTGATCCACTAATCCTGTCATACATGTCAATAATTGGTGTAAAATAAAGTTATTCATCTTTTCATGGTCATCAGATATGACCCCATTTGGACGTTTATATTGGATAAATATCATTAATATCTGAAATCATCATGAACGGACATTTGACAGCTGTAGAGATGATGCGTCCCAATATTTATGTCCATATACAGTAGTTTAGAAACATCAATATTTCCTTAAAGTTTAATGGGAGATTTTTCTTCCTCAGTGAGATGTGGAAAAAAGATAGATGGTGAGTTGATGTAAAAAAAAAAAAAAAAAAAAAAAAAAATTACAGTCAGAGCAATTTGAAATATGTTAGAAATTTAGAGGAAGAACATTTAAATCATAGTCATAGATTAAAAAAACAAAATGTTGAGAGAAATTCAGTCCAACCATCTCTGAAACATTTTAGAAGCAAAGATAACAATTTAAACCAAACTAACCAATGTAATGATATTTATCCACAGTATAAAACTATATTATAACATTAGTCATTATTGTTTTGTTAGAAAAGAAACACTTGAATTCAACGTGTCCACATACTTTTGTCCACATCATGTGTTACTGCAAATACACAACTCTCATATAATCACACATTCAAACTAGCATTTAAGGGTGAAAATCCTGAAAATGATTGAACATTTGGTCGTTTATGCAGAAAAAAGCTGAAAAAATATTGAATCATGATGATTTTTTTTTTTTTCATCTACATTTTTGTGTATAATAGACCTGTAAGAGTGACATTTGATCAAAAAATATCAATAACAACGATTTCACTACATTAGTTTTTACCTCAATGTGAAAAATGCCCATTGACTTCACATTAAAAAATATACCAATGTAATGAAGTCAGTGTTATTACTGATCCTGATCTATAACATTAATCATTATTGTTTTATTAGAAAGACACATCTGAATTCAGCGTGTCCACATACTTTTGTCCACATTGTACTCTCATATAATCACACATTGAAGCTAGCATTTAATGGGTTAAAATCTTGAAAATTATTGATATTTGGTCGTTTTGGGCCGAGCTGAAGTGGTTTAAGAGATTTATGCAGAAAAAAATCTGGAAAAAAATATTGATATGTGACGATTTTATTGTTTGTTTTTTTTTTACATCTACATTTTTGTGTCTGAAAAATATCAACACTGATTTCACTGCATGCGTAGTTTTTATTCAATGTGAAAAATGCACTATTGACTTCACATTGAAAAAAAAAAAAAACCAATGTAATGAAGTCAGTGTTACTATTGATCCTAATCTATAACATTAATCATATTGTTCTGTTAGAAAACAAACACCTGAATTCAACGAGTCACATACTTTTGTCCACATCGTGTGTTACTGCAATTACACAACTCTCATATAATCACACATTCAAACTGTCATTTAATGGGTTAAAATCCTGAAAAATTATTGACCTTTTGGTCATTTGAGCCAAGCTGAAGTGGTTAAGAGATTTATGCAGAAAAAAGCTGAAAAAATATTGATATATGATGATTTTATTGTTTGTTTTCTTTACATCTAATTTTTTGTGTAGAAAAATATCAAGAACACTGATTTCACTGCATTAGTTTTTGTTTGATGTGAAAAATGCTCCATTGACTTCATATAAAAAAAAATATACCAATGTAATGAAGTCTATATTATTGTTAATCCTAATCTATAACATTAATCATTACTGTTCTGTTAGAAAAGAAACACCTGAATTCACCGTGTCCACATACTTTTGTCCACATCGTGTGGTATTGCAATTACACAACTCTCATATAATCACACATTCAAGCTAGCATTTAATGGTTAAAATCCTGAAAATTATTGAATATTTGGTCATTTTGGGCCGAGCTGAAGTGGTTTAAGAGATTTATGCAGAAAAAAAGTTGAAAAAATATTGATATATGATGATTTTATTGTTTGTTTTCTTTTACATCCTAATTTTTTTGTGTAGAAAAATATCAATAACACTGATTTCACTGCATTAGGTTTTGTTCGATGTGAAAAATGCACTATTGAACTTTACATTAAAAAAAAAATATACCAATGTAATGAAGCAGTGTTACTGTTATCTTAATATGTAACATTAGTCATTATTATTTTGTTAGAAAAGAAACACCTGAATTCAACGTGTCCACATACTTTTGTCCACATAGTGTATGACTTATGCCATGAGGGCACGATACAATAAATGCAACTTCACTGCAGTTTTCCATCAAAATATCCCAATCTCACTCTTCATCCACTTTAAATCCACACTTCTCATTCACCAACATGTCATATTTACAGCAGACACATTGTTAGAAGGTTTGAAAGCTGATTTTTGTCTGATTTAACTTTATTTTCCGATCACTCCCAGGCTTTTCCCAAACATTATAAGGTCTGAGTGCAGCACCCACACCATTTTCAATAGCACATCTTTGAAAAAATCCATCAACTAAATGACTTTTCCCAGGTTTATGACTAAAGTTACTCTCCAAGTTTGCTTTTCAGCTTTTTGGATGCTTTTCAAAAGTTCCTGCACACATTTTTTTAATTATGCATACGCTCCAAAATTGTGCTTCATCATATATTTTATTGCTGAAAAATGTCAGATTTTTTCTTGCATTAAAGACCTCCACACTTTCACAACCATGCACTTAAGTCTCGCATAAATTAGTTCCAAACCCAAACTGCGGCTACACTCAGTTTTCGGAAAACCAAAGCAAACATCCTGAAAGATAAAAACAACCGCAGCCGCACCGATACTGCACGACTTTATTGACGAGTTCAGACTGAACTTTCACTGGTTTATACTGAGTAGAATTAAGTCATAAACACACTCGTTTGTTATCTGAGGAGCGTCGACGGTGCAAAAAGGGACTCTGAGGAAGCAGTACGGGTGGACTGATGCAGGTGAAGAGCAGCACCACCTGAAAGAACAGCAGCACAGGTCAAATATACAAGGTCTGCAAAAAATTACAATACCAGGAGAAAGTTCAGCATGTTTTGTCACTCATTTCAAAAAGTGAAACTCATATATTATACAGACTCGTTAGATATAGAGTCAAATATTTCAAGCCTTATTTCTTGAAATTTGGATGTTTATGGCTTACAGCAGGGGTGTCAAACATGCGGTTCCAATCCGGCCCCTGGGATGAATTTACAAAGTGCAAAAATTCCACAGTCAAAGCTGTGGAACTGATTTTAATTCAGGTTCCACATAACCAGACCAATCTGATCTACAGTCAAATAATAACAGCAGAAGAACCCACAAGAAATAACGACAACATATTTTCTTTTCGTTTTGGTGTGAAAAAAATAAAATTACATTATGTCTGTAAATAATGACAACTTCAAATTTTTGCTTTGTTTTAGTGCAAAAAAATAACATTAAATTATGAAAATATTAACATTTCCAAACTATCCTGTAACAATAAAATGTGAATACCTGAATAAATATGAACAACCTGAAATGTCTAAGAAACTCAGCCCAATTGTAACTCTTTTCTGCCTGTTCCTCAGTGTTTAGTGTCCTGTAGATCTGATCCATAACACACGTAGAAATGAGAAGTGAGGCAGAATATCATTAACCCTTTCATGCACGAATTATGAGAACCTTAATCCAAATTTTTTCTTGAGTGTTTTTATTCCTCTTTAGGTATGAAATAAACAATGCGATTGAAAAATTTCTTCTGAAAAATAAATAAATAAATAAATAAAAATAATCAAAAAAATTAAAAAAAAAAAAAAAAAATACATGAAAAACAATAATGAAAAAAAAAAAAAAAAAATCTTATGAACCTATTTTTCATGAAGTTGCAAAAATGTCCACTCAACTGGACACCATGTGTTTGATTTTTGACGCACAGAAACATGTATTTACTGTTAAACTGTGTGAAAATATGGGGAGGGCTGGTGATTCTGGGGGTTTATGCTCAGGAGAGATCTACATAATGTTACCAATTCATGTCAGAAAAGATATGTAGGTCTTAAAACTTTAATAAAGATATGTGTTAAAAAAAAACCCCAAAAAACCCCCAAAAAGAACAACAAAATCCATGAATATACAAGAGAACAGCTGTAGAATAGCTGTCCACTGTAGTGACCAGTGTGCATGAAAGGGTTAAAATTGCATTTACTTTTCTTAATAAATGTCAGTTTTTTTCAGGTTATTCACATCTTTTTTGTTTGGATAGTTATAAAAGTAAGTATTTTCATAATTTAATGTTTTTTTTTGCACTGAAACAAAGACAACATTTGCAGTTGTCATTACCTCTGCGAGGAGGTTATGTTTTTGCCAGGGTTTGTTTGTTTGTTTGTTTGTTTGTCTGTCCGTTAGTGTGCAACATAACTCAAAAGGTTATGGACAGATTTGGATGAAATTTTCAGAGTTTGTTGGAAATGGGATAAGGAAGAAATGATTAAATTTTGGTGGTGATCGGGGGGGCACTGATCAGCCTTGGCGGAGGTCTGCGCTCTCCGAGTGCTTCTAGTTATTTATGGGTTATTCTGTTATTATTTTACTGGTCTGCCCCCACTGCAGATCAAATCAGACTGAATGTGGAACCTGAAAGAAAATGAGTTTGAAAGCCCTGGCTTACAGAGAATGAAAACCCCAAATTCAGTGTCTCAGAAAATTTGAATATTGTATAAATCAATTTAAAAAACAATATTTTTATATTATATTTATATAATATGTATTTTTAATTGATTTTATGCAATATTCTAATTTTCTGAGACACTGAATTTTGGGTTTTCATTCTCTGTAAGCATAGACATCAAAATTTCAAGAAATAAGGCTTGAAATATTTCACTCTTTGTCAGTGTTTTTCAACTTTGGGGTCGGGACCCCACGTGGGGTCACCCAGAATTCAAATGGGGTCGCCTGAAATTTATAGTAATAGATAAAAAATAAAAACTATTAATAAAAACTGTGGTTGTGAAACTGCAGCACTGTGGTCTGTTCATCTGTTAAATGTTCACTGTGGTCAGTTTCAGATGCTGCAGCTCTTTCATAATTCATAGTTTCAGTTCTTGTGTGTTCAGTATTAATTGTCCTCTTTGTAAATCACAGCCGGTCTGACTGAACAGATCCTGACAAAGGAAAATAAAAGTCTCCCTTTGTGCAGTAACACTGCTCTACAATTTTTTTAGAAATGATTTGCTTCAGACATTAAATGTGCTAAATGTTATGTATTTTAAAAAGATTAATTGGAAAATAAATGACAAAAGTGGCGGTTTGCTGATGTTTTCAAGGTATATGATTAAGTGTTATTCCACATATATATTGGTTTATGTACATTTCTATAATAGTTTTATAAATCTTCCACTAAATAGAACCTGTAAAGTGAATGTATTCTAATGTGCAGACAGTGTTGGAAGTAGATCTTGTAGCTCTGAGATAAATATTCCTTTTGAGTCAAACCCATTCTCTCCTTAATTCTTGAATTTCACATTTTGACCCAAGGCTGTATCTTGGAAAGTTCAGCCAACCAGCATTTAGGACTGGATTTTTCTTTATCAGTGACTCTCATGTGGTAACATTTCATTACTTTTATTCTGGAAGCATTTTCCTTGCAGACCAGTGCAATCTACACTTGGATTTACTGCCTCTGTCCATAATAATGTACATTATATAGACTAAATGTCCTCTAAAATTAACCTGTATTGTAACATAGCATAGCAAACTATTACACGATCAAAACAAATCAATTTTAGCAAAAAAAAACAAAACAAAAAAAACCAGTCTCCATTTTGAATGTCTGGGGTAGCAACAAATGTGTGATGTTAAAATGGGGTCTCGTATATAATAGATGGGTTTCACTTTCTGAAATGAGCGACAAAAAATATTGAACTTTTTCATGATATTCTAATTTCTTAGATGTACCTGTATATTCGACTTTGGCTCTCTCACCTGCAGTTTGTCCAGAACGCTGACTTTTAACGGGGGCCAAAACAGTGAACACATGACCCCGGTTTGTGCGTCTGTGCACCGGCTCCCTGTTCATTTAGAACAGATTTTCAGGTTTGATTATTTGTTTTTAAAGCTTTGAATGGACAGGACCCACAGTACACCACAGACCTTATACAGATGAGACTTAAAACCAGGGGGCGGGGCTTTCCCTGTGGTCAGCACCAGACTCTGGACCCCCACCCTCCCACCCCATGTCCGAACAGCCCCCACAGTGGAGTGTTTAAGTCTTGTTTTAAGTCTCATTTTTATTCTCTGGCTTTTAACTCCACGTGAGTTGTGTGGTCCTCTGTGTCTGTTATTTATTTTATTATTTTTAACTATTTGATTTGATTGTTTTATTTAGAGCATTGTTGTAGTTTTATGTATTTATTTATTGTTTTTAGTGTATTTCTTTAATTGTTTTATTGTTTTTATGATGTGCAGCACTTTGGAAACGTTCTTATTGTTTAAATGTGCTAAATAAAGTAAGTGGATTGGATTTTAGTGCAAACCTTTAGTGGTCAGTGGTCTGTGGAAGGAAATCTGTCTCGTCAGATTTTGGATTATAAAACCCACTGAATTTCTAGTACTGAATTTTTTTTTTTTGCACTGAAATTAAGTATCTGAATTTTTTGTCTCTGAATTCACCTATGTTCATAAATTTAGAATAAAAAAAGTTCAGATGCAAAAAATTCAGATGCAAAAATTCAGAAGCAAAAAATTTAGATTACACACCTGTGCTGACTGTTTTCCTGCATCGGCGTCACTTGACCAACCTAACATAACTTGATTGGCTGGTTCTCAGTTCGACTGAAATAGAACTGATTGCTTATCCTTGGTGTCCCGGCTGTGTGATCTGAATTTTTTGCGTCCAAATTTTTTGTGTCTGAATTTGTTGCTTCTGACTTTTTGCGTCTGAAGTTTTTGCGTCTGAATTTGTTGCTTTTGAATTTTTTGCATCTGAATTTGTTGCTTTTTGAATTTGCTGCTTTTGAATTTTTTGCTTCTGAATTTTTTGCGTCCGAATTTTTTGCATCTGAATTTGTTGCTTCTGAAATTTTGCATCTGAATTTGTTGCTTTTGAATTTTTTGCATCTGAATTTTTTGCTTCTGAATTTTTGCGTCTGAGTTTTTTCCATCTGAATTTTTTTGCATCTGAATTTGTTGCTTTTGAATTTGCTGCTTTTGAATTTTTTGCGTCTGAATTTTTTGCGTCTGAATTTTTTACTTCTGAATTTGTTGCTTCTGAGTTTTTTTGCATCTGAAGTTTTTCCTTCTGAATTTTTTGCGTCTGAATTTTTTGTGTCTGAATTTTTTGCTTCTGAATTTTTTGCGTCTGAATTTTTTGCTTTTGAATTTTTTGCATCTGAATTTGTTGCTTCTGAATTATATGTGTCCGGAATTTTTGGCTTCTGAATTTTTGGCATCTGAACTTTTTTTATTCTAAATTTATGAACATAGTTAAATTGAGAGACCAAAAAAATTCAGATACTTAATTTCAATGCAAAAAATTCAGTGTTAGAAATTCACTTGCTTTTATAATTCAAAACCTGCTGAGACAGATTGACTTCCATGGCGGTCTGCGTCCTAATTGTTGTCATCTAAATTTCTTTTTTTTTTATGGTTGTAAGTTACTATACGTTGTCTTCTTCCTCTGTGATACTGGAGGTAAAACTCACTGGCACTTCTGTTTTCAGTTCTGCAGGATATAAGGTGCGACTTTCTTAAACACACACAGTAAAAAACTAATACTTTACATTCAGATTCGTCCTTAATAGACCAGTCCTGCTGATTTATTAACGTTCCGCCCGTCAAGTTAAATACCAATGTCAATATTATTCTGCAGGAATCATTAACTGGAGAACTTCAGATCAAATCAAAGTGTACAACCCAAACTCAAAGCTAAAGGGTTGAGTTTCTAACCTCACGTCTGACTTATTGTTAGAAACTAAACGTGTAACGGTGGCTCAAGTAACAGGAGGATCCAGGTGGTGATGGGAGGAGAAGCCGGTTCTTAGCTTGAACTGATCAGAACCCGAGATCCAGAACCCAGATCCACTCGGGGATGCACCTCATCAGTCCGTACTGTAACAGAGAAGAAAAAAAAATTAAGAAAAATATATGAAAGACAGACTCAAAACATACCTGATGACTGAGTGATTGAGTTGATGATGGAACCGCTGTATTGCAACTTTTACTGACAAGATTGACTGTGAAGTGGTAGTGGTTGGACTGAATTCTCTCTCCACTGAATCGAATATACCGTATTTTCCGGACTATACAGCGCACCTGAATATAAGCCGCACCTGAATACACTGGTCTGCAAGGAAAATGCTTCCAGAACTAGAAAAGCACTCTGAGAGCGCAGACCTCCGCCAAGGCAGATCAGTGCCCCCCCCCCCCGATCACCACCAAAATTTAATCATTTGTTCCTTGTCCCAGTATCAATATTTCCTGAAATTTTCATCCAAATCTGTCCATAACTTTTTGAAAGATCCGGATCAGTCTTTGCCATTTGATAGAACACCCCATTGTAAATCCCTGAGTCAAATTGCATGAGATTTGCACAATTCCCCCATATTGTGATTTCCACCATAAATATTAGTCCCATATTTATTTGACCTATATTTTAAGATTCCTTGACCATGAAAACATACCATTAGCAACTTGATTCATAATTATATCCTTATTAGTTCAGTAGTTATTCACGAAAATCACATTTCTCGTAATGGCGGTTTTCTTCTGGATCTAGCTCCTTAAGTATTAAAGCTACATGAAATCCGGTGGCATACTCCCGATGCGGAACTGACTGAGCTACACGATGGCGCTTGTCAGAAATTTCTACCTTTAATATTAAAGGCACAGTAGGCCAAAAAGTAAGGGCACCCCCATTTTTTATATAAATTGAGATAAAATCCGCCTTCTGGATCAGATCGGGATCAGCCTTTGAAATGTGATAGAGGACCCCATTGTCAATTCCTGAGTTAAATTTCATGAGTTTTGGTCAATAATTAAGCGAGATATTGGGAAGCGAAAATTTTGGCCCCATTTACCACAATGTTAACGAAAATTTCAAAGTGATCCAGAATCCAGGATTTCTTCCGGATCACCCCCAAAAGTTAATCATTTCTTCCTTATCCCATTTCCAACAAACCCTGAAAATTTCATCAAAATCTGTCCATAACTTTTTGAGTTACGTTGCACACTAACGGACAGACAAACAAACAGAAAGACAAACCCTGGCAAAAACATAACCTCCTTGGCGGAGGTAATAAAAGTAATGAAATTTTACCACATGAGAGTCACTGATAAAGAAAAATCCAGTCCTAAATGCTGGTTGGCTGAACTTTCCAAGATCCAGCCTTGGGTCAAAATGTGAAATTCAAGAATTAACGAAGAATGGGTTTGACTCAAAAGGAATATTTGTCTCAGAGCTACAAGATCTACTTCCAAACACTGTCTGCACATTAGAATACATTCACTTTACAGGTTCTATTTAGTGGAAGATTTATAAAACTATTATAGAAATGTACATAAACCAGTATATATGTGTAATAACACTTAATCACATACCTTGAAAACATCAGCAAACCGGCACTTTTGTCATTTATTTTCCAATTAATCTTATTAAAATACGTAACATTTAGCACATTTAATGTCTGAAGCAAAACATTTCTAAAAACTGTAGACCAGTGATATAAGCCGCACCCACCGAATTTTAAAGAAAAAAAATTCAAAGTTCAAAATTGTCAAATATCAAATGTTAACCATATCATGCCTATTATCAAATGTTTGTGTAACATTGTGTGTAATGCACATGTATGAATAATAAGTTTAGGCCTGTTATTATTATTATTATTATTATTATTATTATTATTATATTATTATAACATTGGACTTATTTATTTATTTATTTTTACAAAATTTCAGTTTTTTTTTTTCATTTTAGGTGTAATCCCAGAAAGTTTAGAGGGAAATAACCGAAAAATACCTCATGTGAATTTTACTAACGGCAGCCATTAAATGCATCACTGTCAAGTGGTTGAAGCCTGAACCTCCCACACTTAACATTTGGATTGAGAAAGTAAGGGAAATCTATCAGATGGAGCAAATTACTAATGTGCTTAGAATTCAGGGAGAGATATTTATGAAGAGATGGAGTCACATGATGAAGCTTTTAATGCTCTGCTCTGTGTTCCCAAAGTTTGAACTAAACATGGAGAATCAGCGTTCAGTTTCTATGCTCCGAATATCTGTAACAAACTACCAGAAAATATCAGGTCTGCTGAGAGTCTGAGTTCTTTTAAGTCCAGGTTAAAGACTCACCTGTTCACTGCTGCCTTTGACTAAAGGCTTTGGACTTTTTAAATTTTATATTCTCTTTCGAAACTCTGCACTGCAACTCTTACTTAATGTGTGTGTTTTTATTTTATTTCATTTCATTCTATTTTATTTTATTTTTTTTATGTCTGTTTTCTTAATTACTGTTTTTAATCACCTTTTACATGTTTCTTTTATTATGTTTTAAATGTGTTTCTTTTTTCCCGTCGTATTTCAATGTCCTGTGTGAAGCACCTTGGATTGCCTTGTTGCTTACAAATAAACTCGCCTTGCCTTAATGCAATAAGCATTCAGAAGTGCTCATATACATGTGTGTTTTTTGTCATTCATGTTTCATTTGTGATTAATTGGAATCACTATCTACTGCAGATATCCATTTTTTCTTTTTTTTTTTTTCATGTGCCCCCCCCTCCCAAAAAAAAACAAAAAAAAACCTTTACAACCACACTAAAAGTACTAAAACAGTGAGGTTCCATTGTATTTCTGAAATAAGTTCACAACCAGAAGATCCGACCTCAGATCCAAAAGCCAGTTTGTGGGTGCTAGATCTTAAAATCTTTGATGCACAAAAATAAGAATAAGACCGGGAGGAAACCAACGACAGCTTGGACTCGAGTATGATTTTTTTTTGTTTTTTTTTACTGACCTGCAGAGTATGAGGCCAGTACCCGGTGGTTCTGTTGGACACGCCCAGGGTGGAGATGGCGTGTCGAGCATAAACCTCCGGCTTTGGTACAAACCAGCCTTCTCTGCACGATGAAGATGAGGATGAGGATGACGGCTGTCGCTCATCTGAGGCAATCTGAGCACACCACACACACACACACACACACACACACACACAGTATTAACATGTGATATAAACTATGCGGACCAAAGTATGTGGACACATTGAATTCAAGTGTTTCTTTTCTAACAGGGGTCTGGGATACAAAACAGTAATGACTAATGTTAGGATATAGTTTTACATTATCGGATAAATATCGTTGCATTGGTTAGTTTGGTTTAACCCAAAGACCCAAACATCCACCAGCGACCAAAACCATCTACTGATCTAAACGGTTTAATACCTGTTGGTCCACTAATCCTATCAATACATGTCAATAATTGGTGTAAAATACAGTTTTACCTCAATTATTCAAAGGGTATAATGTACAATGTTATAAAATGAAAATAAATGAGCAAAATACTTGGAAATAAGGGGGAAAATGACCCCAAAAAACCTTGAATTATGGCATAAAAGTGAAAGACATCCTTCTAAATGAGGCAAAAATTTACAAAATACTGAAAAAGGGAAAAAAAAAATCATTTCATTTCCTGAATTTAGTCTGTTAAGCCTCAAAAACCAAAACATCTACTGATCTAAACTGTTAATACTTATTGATCCGCTAATTCTATTAATACATGTCAGTAATTGGTGTAAAATACAGTTCTTCATCTTTTCATGGTCATCAGATATGACCATATTTGGACGTTCAGAGGCTCCTGACAGTGGATGGACACACTGGGTTTATGAACAGATAATGAGAATTTACCTGAAAAAGACACTTTTAAATAGATAAAATTAGCAACAAAATGAACAAAACCAGCCAAAGTGATCATTAAACAAACAAAAATTAATAATAAATCAACAAAATAATAAGTAACGTGAACAAATAAGCCACAAACTGAACTAACGCTGAAAAAAAAGTCATGAAATAGCCAGCAAAATTAGCCAAAACAAACAAAATGATAATTGAAAATGATTAATAAAAATGAACAAAATGAATAAAATATTAACAAACGAGTAAAAAATTAACAAAATAAGGTTGTAGAGGTTTGCTTTCTGTGCCTAAAAGTCAGAAAAATGAAAAATATTAAATATCTTTAATATGAGCAGTTAATTGTGTTTAATATTATTCGCAGTACACTGTCATCTTCTCCAACATTCATTCCCCAGTCAAACCCATGGAGTTGGATCAGTGACAGTGGATGGACACACTGGGTTTATGATCAGATAAGGAGAGATTTTGACTGGTAAAATCACTTTTTCTTCAGTTTTCTGTTGTTTTTTAATATAATAACCCTCAACTTTAATCTTAGCTGTAAAGGAGTGATATCTTAAATGGACTTCTTCATGTTCCATCATCTCCCTGTGGTATCCATAAAACTGTAAATGCTCTGCTTGGCTCTTGAATTCTTCATCCATTCAACTCACAGGTCCATCTTCAGCCCTATTTCTCAGTAATGACACCCGAAAGGTGGTTTGGAGCGCTGGCCCCCTTTAAATACACATGAGCCACTTCAGGCCCCGCCCCCTCCAGGTTATTGGCTGTGCTGCTCTGTCCCGTTCAACCAACAATGAACATTGAGGGAATGGGCTCCAAGTTTGGACAGATTTTCAGTCTGGACTACAACAGCTGATGACGACCAACAATTACAGAGAAATACTGGAGAAATGTTGGACTGAAGTCTGGACCTGATGTGTGCAAATGTCAGAACTGGTTATAAAACACAACAAATTAAGCAGGAATTCACTGGATTTTTGCCCAAATGAATCTAAAGATAGTTTTGCAGCAGCTGGAGGGTTCAAATTCAAACTGTATGAACTATTATCGTCCAAATACACAAATAAATGACCACAGGACTAAGAAAAGTGGGTTTAGATAAATAGGAGCCCTTTAAGAACATATACAGGGTGGGGAAGCAAAATGTACAATATTTTGAGGCAGGGATTAAAAGACAGTGTATGACCAATTAGTTTATTGAAAGTCATGAGAATTTATTTGCACAAGAAAATGTCCATAATAGAAAATGTTTTTATTCTATGTGTCCTCCTTCTTTCTCAATAACTGCCTTCACACGCTTCCTGAAACTTGCACAAGTGTTCCTCAAATATTGGGGTGACAACTTCTCCCATTCTTCTTTAATAGTATCTTTAAGAAAGTGAACATTGCTGTGTGATGTTCTATTGGTGCATGTTCTAAAACGTCCCAAACAGCAGAATCCAGAGGGTTTAGATCTGGGCTAGAAGGCGGACATAAACATGATTCCCAAAAATTGCTAAAGTTGGATTTGCAGAAGTCTTGTATTTTTCTGGCTGTGTGGGCTGGAGCACCATCCTGTGTCCATCCGTCATTTCCATCTGGGTAGTTTGCTTTAAGCCACGGCAACACCTGGTATCTGGATGGATTTGGTCGGATCCTTTAGGATTTTGGATTTGAGAGCTTTAATAAAAGCTTTGGTACGTTTTTTTTTTGTTGCTTCCTCCACTTCCAGACTTTCTGGTAATAGTTTGCTCATAGTCATTCTCTTCTTTCCATTATAAACAGTCTTTATGGACACTCCAACTATTTTTGAAATCTCCTTTGGTGTGACGAGTGCATTCAGCAAATCACACACTCTTTGACGTTTGCTTTCCTGATTACTCATACAGGGGTTGGACAAAATAATGGAAACACCTTAAAAAATCACAAAATATAATTTAATATGGTGTAGGTCCGCCTTTTGCGGCAATTACAGCCTCAATTCTCCGAGGTATTGATTCATACAACTTGTGAATTGTTTCCAAAGAATTTTAAGCCATTCTTCAGTTAGAATACCCTCCAACTCTTTAGAGACGATGGCGGTGGAAATCGACGTCTTACTTGAATCTCTAAAACTGACCCATAAATGCTCAATAATGTTGAGGTCTGGGGACTGTGCCGGCCATACGAGATGCTCAACTTCATTAGAATGTTCCTCATGCCATTCTTTAACAATTCTAGCTGTATGGATTGGGGCATTATCATCTTGAGGTGAAGGTGTTTCCATTATTTTGTCCAACCCCTGTATGGGCAAAAGTTTCTGAAAGGTATGGATAATAGTGTTAGGTATGATTATGACATCAATATATGTTGGTTTCAAAACAATTGACGTAGTGCCTGCTGAGAAAAACAACCTAAATGTTCATTGTAAATTTTGCTTCCCCACCCTGTACATGACCACTGAATTAAACATAGTAAAATACCTGATGTTCACTGAATAAACACAAAATACAGAGGAACATGTCATAATAAATGGTGATAAATCACTTCAGAAAAGTTAAATACAGAGAAAAAATAGACATTTTGGAACTGCCACAAACGTAGCTCTGAGTCTTTTTAGGTTAAATTATGGGTTATGTTTGCTTCCAAAATAGCTCAGAGAGAGTTTTGACTTAATTTCTCTCACCGTTTGTTTATTTATTCATTCATGGCTATGATTTATTTTTCCTGCTGACTGTAAATAATAATTTTCTACCACATCTAACCATCTACTTTCTTCACATCTCACTGAGAAAGAAAAATCTACCATTAGACTTTAAGGAAATATTGATGTTTATATCTCACTCTTACAGCTGTAGACATGATGGTGTCCCAATACTTTTGTCCATATACTTTACTACAGTTCCATATAATGTCTGTAAGTGTTGAAACTGAACGCTTTTTATGTTGTTGTCTGGTTTCTTACTTGGAAAGGAATCAAATTTGGACCAAAGATCCCACTTCGGCTGTACTCCAGGTGAAGAGCTCTGGGAAATGATCCAGGTAACCCTAAAAAAAAAAAAAAAAAAGAGTTGAATGTGTCAGTGTGTTTACATTTCACGAGCTGAAGAAGCAGCAGTAAAGTCAAACAGGGTCAGGGACATAAGTAGTCTGTTTTCAGTAGA
The DNA here is from genome assembly GCF_902148855.1 of Sphaeramia orbicularis. Taxonomy (NCBI): domain Eukaryota; kingdom Metazoa; phylum Chordata; class Actinopteri; order Kurtiformes; family Apogonidae; genus Sphaeramia; species Sphaeramia orbicularis. The sequence continues at coordinate 48,540,049 of NC_043979.1, read as the reverse complement.
TCCATTAGCAGACTATATTTATTTATTTACTAAAGGGTCATTCTGTACGAACACACAAGGATCCTCCAGTTCATGAAGGATTAAAGAAACTGAACACATATGTGGAAACTGAGCATTAGTTCATCTGTGGTCACTGTTTTACATTGATGACATGAGTACATGTTGTTCAATAAATACAAATAATAACCTGATCCAATAATTTTCCTCTCCACTAGTTTTCATACATACGATTCTGTCAGGTTTTAATACAGACCATAAAAGAAGACGAGAAAAAACGCAAAAGAAATTAAAAACAGCACAAAGTATTTCATCTCATCTTAGTTCATTAACTCAGTACATACATGTAACTGCAGTTCTGCTGGTTCTGTCTGTGTTTGGTTCTGTTAATGTTTGGGTTCTATTAGTGTTTGGTTCTGTCTGTGTTTGTTTGGTTCTGTTTATCCTTACAGTAGATGTGGTCAGTGTTTGGTTCTGTTTGGTTCTGTTTGGTTCTGTTGGTCCTTACAGTCGATGCGGTCAGTGTTGGTTCTGTTTGGTTCTGTTGGTCCTTACAGTCGATGCGGTCAGTGTTTGGTTCTGTTTGGTTCTGTTGATCCTTACAGTCGATGCGGTCAGTGTTTGGGTTCTGTTTGGTTCTGTTTGTTCTGTTGGTCCTTACAGTAGATGCGGGTCAGTGTTTGGTTCTGTTCCTTACAGTCGATGCGGTCAGTGTTTAGTTCTGTTGTCCTTACAGTAGATGCGGTCAGTGTTTGGTTCTGTTTGGTTCTGTTGGTCCTTACAGTAGATGCGGTCAATGTTTGGTTCTGTTTGGTTCTGTTGGTCCTTACAGTCGATGCGGTCAGTGTTTGGTTCTGTTGATCCTTACAGTCGATGCGGTCAGTGTTTGGTTCTGTTTGGTTCTGTTTGGTTCTGTTGGTCCTTACAGTAGATGCGGTCAGTGTTTGGTTCTGTTCCTTACAGTCGATGCGGTCAGTGTTTGGTTCTGTTCCTTACAGTCGATGCGGTCAGTGTTTAGTTCTGTTGGTCCTTACAGTCGATGCGGTCAGTGTTTGGTTCTGTTTGGTTCTGTTTGGTTCTGTTGGTCCTTACAGTAGATGCGGTCAGTGTTTGGTTCTGTTCCTTACAGTCGATGCGGTCAGTGTTTAGTTCTGTTGGTCCTTACAGTCGATGCGGTCAGTGTTTGGTTCTGTTTGGTTCTGTTGGTCCTTACAGTAGATGCGGTCAGTGTTTGGTTCTGTTGGTTCTGTTGGTCCTTACAGTCGATGCGGTCAGTGTTTGGTTCTGTTTGGTTCTGTTGGTTCTGTTGGTCCTTACAGTAGATGCGGTCAGTGTTTGGTTCTGTTCCTTACAGTCGATGCGGGTCAGTGTTTGGTTCTGTTTGGTTCTGTTTGGTTCTGTTGGTCCTTACAGTAGATGCGGTCAGTGTTTGGTTCTGTTCCTTACAGTCGATGCGGTCAGTGTTGGTTCTGTTTGGTTCTGTTTGGTTCTGTTGGTCCTTACAGTAGATGCGGTCAGTGTTTGGTTCTGTTCCTTACAGTCGATGCGGTCAGTGTTTGGTTCTGTTTGGTTCTGTTGGTCCTTACAGTCGATGCGGTCAGTGTTTGGTTCTGTTTGGTTCTGTTGGTCCTTACAGTCGATGCGGTCAGCGTTACTCTTCCAGGCAGCGGTCGACTACAGGCTCCTGACGATATGTTGATGACGGCCCCCTTCGGCGCTCCACCATCCCTGGCAGAACCAGGCGGGCCATCAGAGTGGCCACGGCTACGTTTTTGTTGAGCAGGTCCATCAGGGCCTGCTCGGGCATGTCGGTCAGGCTGCGGGGCGACGCCAGCGCCTGGTCCAAACAGTTGACCAGGAAGCCCACGTCCTTCCCCCTCATGGCGTCTTTGATGGGTTTACTGGCCGACTGGTCCAGACAGAAGTCGGCCAGGACCACCACGGCCTCCACGCCGTAGGTCTGGGAGAGCGAGGAGGCGGAGTCTCGGACCGCCGTGTGGTCCTGGGTCACAAAGATGAGGCTGACCCCCTGCCGGGCCAGCTCCTCTGCGTAGGCTTTAGCTAAAGGTTCTGCTGCGTCTGACGGACACAAGAACAAAGCAGGACGGTAGGTGTGAAGATACAAATCTGTTATTACAGTCACCTCCTGTAAACCAACGGACCACAGGAGACAGTAACACTCAGCCTCATAATCAAATAAAGCAGAGCAGGCTCCAAAATATTCTGATCAGTGGAAAAAGATGGGGTAAGGGGGCGGGAGTATGTAAGTGGGACTTTATCCCAATTCTTTTCAAATGTTTTTTTTTTTTTCCTTTTTTTCTTTGCATGTTTTTCCCTTGTTTTTTTTTTTTATATTCAAAAAAAAAAAAAAAAAAAAAAAAAAAATAATGTTATTTACCAAAGGGTCATTCAATACCAACACACCTAGATCTAAAATAGAATAGAATAAAACAGAACAGAATAGAATAGAATAGAATAAAATAAAATAGCCTTGATTGTCTTTTTTTTCCAATGAAATGAGGAGTGCTACTCTAGTCAGTGCAACAATATGAATTAAAAAAAAATAAATCTGTCAGAAAATAAGAATAGAGCAAATATAAAACTTCAAAACAACTAAAAAGTAAACTAAGAAAATAGAAAATGAAATGTAATAAAAGTCAAATAAGAATAGAACTACAAGTAGAATACAACAAAAATAGACATAAAATATGAATAAACAATATTTACAAAGAACATAGATAGATAGATAGATAGATAGATAGATAGATAGATAGATAGATAGATAGATAGATAGATAGATTTTTTAAAAATTGATTTATTTCAAATATGGAAATGGTACAAGCTTCCTGATTGCTACTAACTGACTCTTTGCTCTACATATTGTAGAAATGACAATTCAAGGAAGCAAAAAATAATACACACAAAAAAGAAAAGGAGAAAAAGAGTCATATTCGAAAAGAAGAGAGAAGAAGCATAGCTTATTAACTCTCACCCCTTACAATATTTACAAAGAACATAATAAATTAGACGTAGAAAAACAACTGGTAAAAAAATAAATCTGGACAATCAACAATAAGGTGCAACAATAAACTGTAATGTGGAAAGTATAATAGAATATGTGCATAAATAAAGTTTATCATGGAAATAGGTTTATGACTGGATTTAAACAGGTGAGTTTATTATACAGTGTCATGGAATATTGAATACAGTGGAAGTGAAGTAAACATGAGGACATATAAATGAACACCTCAAATATCAGCACTTGAATAAAATACTTTAATTGTGTTCTTTTTTTCTTCCAGAACAGTGCCTCTCAGGTGAGTGTCATCCTTACCATAAATGACCGCCCAGTCTCCAAACCTGTGGGTCAGCCTCCTGCTGGGGATCATCCTGGGCAGGAAATGCACCCTGACCAGCGTGCAGCAGTCTCTCAGCAGGATCACTGCTTTGCTGGCTGTGTACAGAGCACCGACCAGGGCCAGGGTTTCAAAGTAGAAACTGCATGATCGAGCAATTTCTCTGTACAAAAACTGAAAGCTGTCCACCGCCGCCATAGCCCACACTGATGCTGTTCACCTGATGCTGCTCTGTTAGCTTAGTTAGCTTCAACAGCGCGCTTTACAAACGGAGGCTTAGCTAAGTGTTCCGACGGGTCGATTAAACACGTAGCTGTTCAAACATAGTCATTTAATGGTAAAGCTGTCAGATTTGACAGACTTTAGAGCCGGATCAGGTGCCTCTAGCTCAGGAGGAGAACGCGGAAGAGCAAGCAAAACATTGGGAGTCACGTGATCGTACCGTTGGATGCTGCGTTTATGACACACGAGAAAAACAGAAAAAAACTGTAAAAAGTTATTCACACGTTTCACATTGAATTAAATGACTACCGAGGCGTATTTACTTGAGAAAGACTTGCATTTATAATAGGTCCATTGTACGTTTTAAGATATGTATTTTTTTGGAAACACGTTGGTTATTAAAATTGAAAACAATAGATTTATCTTACATGTATCTCAGTGCTGTAGGTTTGGTACAGTGTTTAACCCTTTCATGCACTGTCCACTCCAGTGGACAGTTCTTCTCCAGCTGTTCTCTTGTATATTCATGGGTTTTGTTGTTTTAGTTCCATATCAGCCAACCACAGTGGACACTTATGCACCATCCCATACACTGTAATTCAGATCATTACTGTAACTTTACTGTTCTAGATAAACCTGATCTGCACTAACGTGTCTGAGTGTAAATCAATTGTTATTTGTTAGACAAGAAGTTTTTTTTTTTTGCATATTATCTCCATGAAGTGAGTAATTACTAGCATTAGAATATGTTAAAATGTAAGAAGACATCAGATTAGCAGCATTAAAAATGTTTTTATTTCATTGTTTTCATATCACTTTCTGATATTGGTTTTAAACACACGTTTCTTTACTTCAAAATTAAATGCATGGATATTTTTGTAACTCCATAGAAAAAAAAACTCGATCGCATTGTTTTTTTCATGGCTAAACACTGAAGAAAAAATCTTGACTAAGGTTCTCATAATTCGTGCATGAAAGGGTTAATATATTTACATATAGCCCACTAAAAACTGCTTAGTTCATAATTATGCACAGATGTAGATTTTTTTTTTTTTTTTTTTAATTTTTGCGGCAACCATAACCTGTTCTTATATAATTTTTACTCTTATATTTTATTTGTTGTACAACACTTTAATGGAAATCACTTAAATAAACGTATCATTTTTATTACGTTATCATTATCATCATCATCATCATCAGTAATTATTACATTTTATTATTATATTATAAATATTATAAATGTAGCGCGTTGTTTAGATATCCTCCCACTCTGTTTTAGAAGTGAATTGCTTGTTTCCGATGGAGCCTGAAGTTTTAGCATTCCCACAATGCACCGCTGTAAACGCGCAGCAGAGCGGGGAAGGTTTCCATAGAGACGCAGCTGTCGCTACTCACCGCTGCCAAGATGCTAAACCTACCTGGATAAATAAAGAAGGTTTCAGCCGAGGAGATAACAAGGTGACCGGTTTTAAAATACACCGTCTACGAGGCCGCGTTTATCGGCTTGTGCTGCCGCGAAGTTAATTTTTTATCAAAACAAGACGCGGTTGTTGCTAAATGTGCTTAGTTTGGCAGCTAGCATTAGCATTAGCATAAAGAAGCGTCAGGCTAAACACTGATGATTTAAATATTTCTGAGTCTGAAATGGAAAATAAATACATAAGCATGAATAAAAATGACATTATCTGCATGGTTCACAGGGAATGTTGATACTATTTCCAGAGAAAATAATGCATGAAAGTGGGTTTAGATTTTTAGTTAGGCACTTTGGTTAACATACTAGATAGAGGCATTAAGCCCCATTAACACACCTGTTTATAATTACAAGCCTTTAACACACAGGATTAACTCATTACTATTAGATTTATATCAAGTAAATGTGCTTCATTTAACACCCTACTTCAATATGTAAGTATTATTTACAAATTGTACTCAATGTATGAGAAAGAATAGTAGTTATTGTGCAGTGAAATGGTCCCTGGTGTTTTTAATTAATGTTACAGCTGCATTTATGTGTGTGTTGTACAGTGGTGGAGAAAAGGTTTTGGACACTGCATGCATTTGTGATGCAGCTATTAGAAGTCACACAAGTTATTGAACTCTGTTAAGTAGTTTTTAATTCTCGAGGGCATAACATGTTGAAACTGAAGAATTTAGTTTTCATTTCATTTATTTATTCATTCCAGTTGAAATGATTAGAAAATAGCAGGATGAAGAAAACTTACAGGCCTAATACCTGCTCCTTTCTTTAAAAAATCTCACATCAGATAAGTTGCCGTTACTGCTAATACAAAACAGTTTATATGATTGTCAATAAAATTAACAAATCCAAAATCCATAAGTAAAATGATTTCAGTACATGTTTGTTTTTTGTTTTTTTAAAGCTTCTCTATTCTCTCCTTATACAACCTTTTAAATTGAAAGATATGTGTACAGCTCTTCTCTTCCATTGCCAAAGAATCCCACATTTGCTTTACATTGGTCCTTACCCTTTGTTGTTTAAAATTAAACGTCCTTCTATGTTTTTTATCCTGTCATACTAAAACAAATCAGTCCTTTTCTCGCTCGAAACACAATCAACAATGTCCTTAATTAAGCTAACTCTGTAAATTTAATACACAGTTCATTTGTATGTTACCTGAAATTAACATTGTACATTATTCTTATTGCTCTTTTCTGTCATAAAAACAATGGCTTTGTGTTCCTATGTGTTGGCCCATACTTCAATACAAGAACTCAAATATGACAGAATAAGTGAACAATATAAAATTCTCATTGCTTTATAATCTAACATATTTTGCTTTACTCAATACAGAGATATTTTAGACACCTTTTTTTTTTAATACAAGCAATATGTAGTTTCCTTTTTTTTGTTAACAAGAAACAAAAAAATCATTTGCATTTGTTTGTGTCTGCTGCAGCCACACCTACTGAAACACCAAAATAAGATTTTTCTGCAAATATTTCATGATAACATTTGAGATTGTGTGAAAATTTAAAGGTGTCTGAAAACTTTTTCCTCTACTGGCATTTTAGTGTTCCAAGTGTTTTAAGGTTGAGTTGATTTGAACTACTTCATATAAAGGTTTCTTGACTTGAATTTGTTTATAGACTTGTCATTGACACCAGCAAAGAAGACTTTCTGCTCTTATTCTAGTCACTTGTAACATCAGTAAATGAATGTGAAACATAAATCTATTAGTGTAGTTTTGGTGTAAAATCTGTCAAGGTCATGAAAACTAAAAATGCACTGAAACTTTATTACTATCAATTACAAAAAATCTCTTCACTTACAAATTTAAGTTTTCAATCTTTGTTTTGATTAGTCTTTTCATATACACTTACACCTGTTTAAACTATGAAAAACTACTTTAAAACAGCTATTGGTGATGATAAAATAATCCAATCCAACCTTATTTAAAGCACTTTAAAACAACCTCAGTGGACCAAAGTGCTGTGCAGAAGAATAAATAAAAACTAAAATAAAATAATAAAATACAAGAATAGATTAATATTTGAATGTTTCTGCAACAGAAGGTACATTGTGCCAATTATTTTATTTGTTTGTTTGTTTTTTTCAAAATACAACTTGGTTAAATTAATTTTCAGTGTGTGTATTAGTACTTTTTGAACATTTTGAGCACAATTTCAACAATACCATGATAATAATAATAACCGTGATCATTTTGGTCACAGTAACCGTGATATGAAAATTTCATATCGTTGCATCTCTACATGGCCATTACCGTAATGACCCAATAAAGCCGATAAAGTGCAACTTCTCACATTTCAGAAACCGTTAGAAATTTTCCAATTGGACAAACAGTGAAAGAGTTACAGCCATCCAAACTGTAAATGCACAGGGTGTGTCAGTGATGACACGTCAGGTTGTAAAGGGTTAAAAAGACATGAAAAGATGTACAATTTAAAAACAATGGAAAAACAACCAGTAATTAACAGTCTTTGCTAATGTATCTCAACGATGTAAGATTAAATGAAGCAGCTGCGACTATAAAATACATAGATTATAATTACTGTAATTATACTCCCCTTCCAATAAAAAGAACATTCCCGTTTGTGTCCCGTCTTCAGGTTCAACACCACAGATGTCTCAGCTGTTGGCTGAAGATGAGGTGGAGCTGCAGTCGCTCCTCCAGCAGCTTCTGCGCAGCATCAGCGACAGGATTTCTGCCGCTCCGTCCACTGAATGTGCTGAAGAGATCCTCCTGCACCTGGAGGAGACGGACAAGAACTTCCACAAGTAAGTCTGAGCTGAACTGAACTCAGAAAGTTTGGCGCTCAGACGGGGTGTCACATGTCGGTTTAAACCACAGACAGTGACTTTATTTTATTTTCCCTTTCAGTTATGACTTTGTAAAATACCTCCGTCAGTATGTGGAGAATTCACTGGGAACGGTGGTGGAGGAGGAGACCAAGAACCTGAGCCGAGGGGACGGTCAACACGCCATTGGATCAGGTCACGACACCCTGATCCACGCCGTCACTCGAAAGACCAGGGCGTCGGATGAGTGAGTCTACATGTGTTCCCCTCAAACCCACCTCTGCCTCCCTGTAGTATACCTAACCCTTTCATGCACAGTGGTCACTCCAGTGGTCAGTTCTTCTCCAGCTGTTCTCTTGTATATTCATGGATTTTGTTGTTTTAGTTCCGTATCAGCCAACACAGTGGACGCTTATGCACCATCCCAAACACTGACATTCAGACCATTACTGTAACTTTGCTGTTCTTGATAAACCTGATCTGCACTAACATGTTTTATTGTAAATCAATTTCTAATGTTACTAGACTGTAATTAACAGTTTTCTTAATTTTTTTTTTTTTTTTTTGCATATTATCTCCTTGAAGTGAGTAATAACTAGTATTAGAGTGTGTTAAAATGTGAGAAAACATCAGATTAGTGGCATTAAAAATGTTTTTATTTCATAGTTTTCACACAGTACATCACTTTCTGATGATGGGTTTTAAATACATGTTTCTTTGCTTCAAAAATTAAATGCACAGTGTCCAGCTGAGTGGACATTTTTGTAAAAAGATGAACATCCAAAAAATAAGAGGTGTGCAGGATCCCAAAATTAACGACCTGTGAGCTCCCAAAACATTTATTCCACAACATAATGTGACATTTGGGGCTGAGGCCCTTCAGTCTGCCAATACACAGCCCTATACGTAATATGTAATTATATCTACATATGAATTGTATGTAATTATATATAAATCATAAAAAAATCCCCATGTTAGTCTGGTGGGGTGACTGAACACCCCAGAAGGACAAAGCGACGTCTGCCTCCAAGGACAACTGCGCCACGCTACATGTGATCCACTCTTGTTGAGTTAGAAGAGTACTGGGAGGGAGAAAAAGAAATAAGTTGACAACTAGAAATTACGAGCACTTAAGCAAAACTGGGGTGACAAAACCCCCCCAGGGGACTAACGCAAGGTTAATATTAACTCTGCAGGGTTAGTTGCCAAGCCAAAGCTATATACAGAGAGGTGACACATCAGTATATGTATTCCTGTAGATATGTTTGACCCCAGCGATGAGGTGAAAATGACCCTGGAAAGTGCTCGAAAAATGTGTACAAACCCTGGCTTTTACTCTTATTTCACTGGTCTACAAGGAAAACGCTTCCAGAATAAAAGTAATGAAATTTTACCACATGAGAGTCACTGATAAAGAAAAATCCAGTCAAAAATGCTGGTTGGCTGAAGTTTCCAAGATCCAGCCTTGGGTCAAAATGTGAAATTCAAGAATTAATGAAAGAATGGGTTTGACTCAAAAGGAATATTTGTCTCAGAGCTACAAGATCCACTTCCAAACACTGTCTGCACATTAGAATACATTCACTTTACAGGTTCTATTTAGTGGAAGATTTATAAAACTATTATATAAATGTACATAAACCAATATATATGTGTCATAACACTTCATCATATACCTTGAAAACATCAGCAAACCGGCACTTTTGTCATTTATTTTCCAATTAATCTTATCAACATTTAGCACATTTAATCTGTGAAGCAAATCATTTCTAAAAAATTGTAGACCAGTGTTTTTCATGAACTATAACATTTTGAAACCATGTATTTGGGCAGTCTACCGTTTGAGTCATGGAACATTAAAGACAAAAAATTACTGGCTAAACTGTTGGCAGCCAGGAAGAAATCAGCTACGAGGAAACGGTTAAAAGTAGAACCGCCCACTATTGATGAATGGATTGGAACTGTCTATGAGATTTACGTTACGGAGAAGATATCCTTTTCCCTCAAAGCTGAAAAAGAAAAAAAATATAATATCTGGTCCAAATGGACTGAGTACGAAAACCAATCAGATCGGATTTCATTCGATTGTATTTGTGTTTTGTGTAAATCTGTCTGCTTTTATGTGAGGTTGTGATTGTATGAGGTGGCGCGCTCCCCTGTTCTGTTTTGTTGTATTAATGTTTCAACCGAAATTAATGGTCCATAAAAAGAAATTCTAGAAGGGCAATATGGATATAATGATCGAAACTTTCTGTATCTATGCTAATGTTTTTTTTTTTTTGTTTTTTTTTTTGAATGATTCTGTAATTAATGTATGTAATGGACATTTGCCTTTCTAATAAAAAGAGAATTAAAAAAAAAAAAAGAACTATAACATTAACCCTGATCAATAACGCACCTAAATGCTTTTTTTTTTTTCTTTGACAGGTACCAGCAGATGATGCAGACGTTGAAAAACACAATGACTCTAGTCGTGGAGTCGCTGATCGGTAAATTCGAGGAGGACCAGATGAGGAAGGAGGAGATGCACCGAGACAAGCAGTCCAGTCAGTCCAACAGCCAGTACAACGACAACTGCTCCGACAGCGACTCCTCCTTCAACCAGGTCAGACCGGCTTTTTGACGTGTTCGGCACCTCCGCACGTGTTATTGATGACTCCTACGTTTATGAAGTTCTGTGGACGGCATTTGGACTGACTGGTGTTCCATTTCTTACTCATTTATGTTTGGCAAACCAGTGAGCGCTATAAAAATACAGTAAATATTGGATTTTCAGCTCTTATTCTGAACATGACACTATTTCCACCTAAGTTCTTTACCAGGTTGATAAAAATAAACATATGATTTGTGTTTCTGTTTGCGTGAAACCATTCATATGCTGATTATTCATGAACAAATCCACCGCGTAACATATTCTTTCAAAATACGGAAAAACTGAAATGGCTCAAGTAGCATGTTTTTTTTTTTTTTTTTTAATACATGGTCCGTTCTTTCTTTCTCGATGTTTTAACTCAGGGATGTCGTTTTAATTCAGGTTCCACATTCAGCCCAATTTGATCTCAAGTGTACGTATATGTACACTGCAAACAAAAAGTTAAGGGTGTTTTTCATTTTTGGGCTATTTTTTTCGTTTGGGATTGTCGCACAGTGCTTTTTACTTTTTTGTGTGTGAATTGAAACACATTTTTTTAACGACCAGACATAGTTTTATTTACAAATGGCAAAAATGATAAAAAAAAAGAAATATCCTTAACTTTTGTTTGTAGTGTATGTCTTATTGTATTATGCGTTTATGTAAATTATATTATATATATGGGCGACACAGTGGTGCAGTGGTTAGCACTCGTGCCTCACAGACAGAAGGTCCTGGGTTCGATTCAATCACCAGTCGACAGGGGGTGGGACCTTTCTGTGTGGAGTTTGTATGTTCTCCTCGTGTCTGCGTGGGTTCTCTCTGGTACTCTGGCTCCTCCCACCCTCCAAACACATGCACTGATAGGTTAATTGGTTAATCTAAATTGCCCATAGGTGCGAATGTGAGAGTGATTGTTTGTCTCTATATGTTCAGCCCTGTGATGAACTGGAGACTTGTCCAGGGTGAACCCCGCCTTTGCCCCTATGTAGCTGGGATAGGCTCCAAGCGACCCCCGTGACCCTAGTGAGGATAAAGCGGGTTCAGAAAATGAATGAATGATAAACGCTGCTTTTATTAATGTTGTGCTGCTGTTACCTGATGACTTTACATATTTGTATTATACATAATTTGAAAAAAAAAAAAAAATGCTGTAGCAAATGATTTAACACATCCAAAACTGTTTTACACAAGTAGCGTCAGCCATTTTTCATTTCACTACGGCAAAAAAAAGCACTTGAACACAGCGCAAACATAATTTCGAATTCTCAAGTGGATAGAATCATCTTCCCGATAGCACCTGAAGGCAGCATTAAACCCAGAGAATGGCGCATAAAACATGTCTTGATTGTAAAACTTAATGTCTAACAGTAGAATCTCTTTATGACTTTTGTTTTATAGCCTTTCATGATTTAGTCTCACCTCCTTTTTTTTTTTTATTCTCTCTAGAGTTATGGATTCATCAGACATGAGCAGCTGCAGGCTTTGACTGAAAAACTGGACTCCAGCCGACCCAAAGAGGTGGGAACGTGATGTCTGCACAGATGGTAATCTGTAATGTATTACAGTTTGGAAGTAACTTGCACAACACTGGTAATGTGGAGCCAATTTTCACATGTTCTTGGAAACAGCGCATCAGAGATATCATTTAGGAAATATTTAAGGAAATCAATTATGATATCACTTTCACCCTTTCATGCACAAATTATGAGAACCTTAATCAACATTTTCTCCTGAGTGTTTTTATTCCTGTTTAGGCATGAAAAAAACAATGCAATTGAAAATTTTATTCTGAAAAATAAAAAAATAAAAAAATTAAAAAAATAATGAAAAAAAATTAAAAATACATAAAAAAAATAATAATGAAAAAAAAAATATCATGAACCTGTTTTTCATGAAGTTGCAAAAATGTCCACTCAGCTGGACACCACACGTTTAATTTTTGACGCACAGAAACATGTATTTATTGATAAATTGTGTGAAAACTATGGGGAGAGCTTGTGATTCTGGGGGTTTATGCTCAGGAGAGATCTACATAATGTTACCAATTCATGTCAGAAAAGATATGTAGTGTCTTAAAACTTTAATAAAGATATGTGTAAAAAAAGAAAAAAAGAACAACAAAATCCATGAATATACAAGGGAACAGCTGTAGAATAGCTGTCCACTGTAGTGACCAGTGTGCATGAAAGGGTTAATACAGATGTATGTATTTATATTGTTTTTCTTTTTTTTAATGAATTGTGAATGTGTATGGACTGTGGAAGTCTCATAACTTTTATAATGTTTAAGTGTTTATAAGATGGAGGCTTTAAAACATGTCATTTCAGACTTTTTGCCTCGACCTGCACCTTTACTGTTTTATTATGACTTTGATCATAGTTATGTATGTGCAAAATAAATCAATAAATGAATAAATGAGCCTTCAGTCCAGTCCCATCACTGTGTTTGTGTTTGTTGTAGGTGCGATGGGAGGCTCTGCAGGTGCTCTGCTGTGCTCCTCCGTCCGACGTGCTGAGTTGTGAGAGTTGGAGCAGCCTTCGGAGGAACCTCTGTGCAGCTCTGGCCGAGTCCGACCCCGACCTCAGCGTGAGTCCACATCGCCTTCATTTACTCAACACAGCGGCGACACAGAAATTATAGTCCATGTCCCAGAAATTCATATATATTTTAACTCTTTATTAATGATTTTTTTTTTTTTACAGATTCAAAAACAAAAAACAAACAGGTCATGAGGTCAAGGGGTTATGAAGATCATATTGCACAAACAACACAGTTTTTACACTTAATGGTAGTTTTTTTTTTTTCCAACTATATTTATTGAACATTTTCAATGAACACAACAGACATTATATCAATTCGTAACAGTCAATGCGCAATCAAGAATGACATATCTGACTGTCAACACCCATCCCTTCCCACCCACCCAACCCACAGGCCAAAAATAAATAAATAAATAAATAAGGAAAAACATAAAAGAAAATCAAAAACAGAAACCATAAATAATGATAAAGGAACTCAAATCGTTAAAAAAAAAAAAGGTAGTATAGTATACAGAAATAAGAGAAGAAAGGAGTTTTTTTTTTTTTTTTTTTTTTACAGATTCAAAAACAAAAAACAAAACAAACAGGTCATGAAGTCAAGGGGTTACAAAGATCACATTGCTCAGACAAACAACACAGTTTTTACACTTAAGGCGTCCATACACTGTGCGATTATTTCGATCGTTGCGCGCAGCTCCATCTCAAACTGTGCGAATCAATGGTAACGTCAGGCTCACCATTCATGTTCTGACACTGTATGGACCGATGCTGGTATGGGACCTGACTGCTCACACCGTAGGACCATACACCAGAGGATGCACCACACCGTAGGACCATACACCAGAGGACGCACCACACTGTAAGACCATACACCAGAGGACGCACCACACTGTAGGGCCATACACCAGAGGACGCACCACACTGTAGGGCCATACACCAGAGGACGCACCACACTGTAGGACCATACACCAGAGGATGCACCACACTGTAGGACCATACACCAGAGGACGCACCACACTGTAGGATCATACACCAGAGGACGCACCACACTGTAGGACCATACACCAGAGGATGCACCACACTGTAGGACCATACACCAGAGGACGCACCACACTGAAGGACCATACACCAGAGGACGCACCACACTGTAGGGCCATACACCAGAGGGCGCACCACACTGTAGGACCATACACCAGAGGACGCACCACACTGTAGGACCATACACCAGAGGACGCACCACACTGTAGGTCCATACACCAGAGGACGCACCACACTGTAGGTCCATACACCAGAGGACGCACCACACTGTAGGATCATACACCAGAGGACGCACCACATGTTCCAGTGTTGGATCTGGAAATACAACGTTAAAATACCAAGGAATCCATAAAAGTGCATAGACAATCATGTATTGGTGTGAGTCACGAAATGGAAGTGCTAAACAAAAACCAATGAGCTGCTTTGGTAATATGTGCCATCATCTGTGAGGAATCAAAAAAGAAGAAAAGACGACCACGTGTTTGGTGCAGGAGTTGTCTGTCCAGACGTGGACAGTATGGGCTGTCATCCTACAGCAAAGGGAACTAGAGGGAAGCTGCAGAAGCTAAACTGCACTAGGACAATAGCCAGCTACTGTTAGCTTGTACGCTACTGTACGCTTCTGTGTTGGTGCATGCACAGTGTGAGAATTTGAGGCCCATGGGCTCGTGGCGATACCCTCACGAGGAGCGAGCAGGATTTCAAACAGCTCCGTTTTCTTTGCGAACACACGATTGCTGGTGGTGAGGTGTTCACGTCTTCTCCTTAGCCCATGTCCGCTGCACCAAACCTCTCACACCATTAGAGGTACATCGGACCCATCCCAGAAAGAGTCGCACCAGTGAGAAATCGTCTGTAAAACCGCACAGTGTATGGACGCCTTTAATGGTTTTACAAGTTTGTCTCACAGGTTTTGTAAACGTGCCATTTTTCCCAAAGTTCTTCACCCAGTTCTTTCTGCAGTCACATCGTGTCGGTCATCTGTTCTAGTAAATGCACATGTTTTACAGTATTGGTAAAGACCGTCATCAGAAATTCATACATTTTTTATAATAAAACTAGTCCATGCATTCATCTGCAGTCGGCTCGATTATTGTAACAGTGTCTTCACAGGTCGACCTAAAAAAATCCATTAGACAACTGCAGCTCATTCAGAACTCTGCTGCTAGAGTCCTCACTAAGACCAGAAAAGTGGACCACATTAGTCCAGCTCTGAGCTCCTTCCACTGGCTGCCTGTCCGTCTGAGGATAGACTTTCCAGTTCTGTTGCTGGTCTGTAAAGCTCTGAATGGTTTAGGACCAAACTACATTAGTGACCTCCTGACCCAGTATGAGCCCACCAGACCCCTCAGGTCATCTGGATCTGGTCTGTTGTCAGTTCCCAGAGTCAGAACCAGACCTGGAGAAGCTGCGTTCAGCTTCTATGTTCCACATGTCTGGAACAAACTCCCAGAAAACCTCAGATCAGCTGAAACACTCAGTTTATTTAAACCCAGGTTCCAGACCCACCTGTTCTCAGCTGCATTTGAGTAGAGTTTGTATTCATCAGTTCAGATCTGCACTGTTCCTTTAAAGCCAAAAGTTTTTATCTGTTTTATCTGCTGGTCTCTTTTATCTGTTTATCTGTTTTACCTATTTATCTGATTTTTGTTTTTGTCTTTCTCATGCCTTCTGCTGTAATGCTTTTAATGTTTTATGTAAAGCACTTTGAATTGTCTTGTACATGAAATGTGCTTTAGAAATAAAGCTGCCTTGCCTAATAAATACATTAACCCTTTAAGCGCCAAAGTTGTGGCAAGTGACATAACTGACTGAAACAGACCATAATAGCTCCAGATAGTTACCAAATCTTGTTCCCACCTCCCACCAATAGGTGGCGGACATGTGCCCCTTCAGTCCTAACACCATTTCAGGGCATGTTTCTATTCAAAGTGAAGAAGTAAATCCAGTTTAAAGGCGTGGTCCTGAACTGGTTTAGTAAGGAAGTAAAGTTGATTTAGTTTTAGTTTGGATAAATAAGGACAGATTTGGATGAAAAGATACTAAAACTGACTGCATTCACTCTCTACTAATGTTTAAGTTCATTTATTTTACGGATAAAATGACAAAAAACCAAAAACACAAAGAAAACTTCCATGTAAATATGTTCCAAGTTAAATTTTACTAAAAGTTACACAATCCAATATGGCCGCCGCCATGTGATGTCACAATATGCAAATTAGATGAGTACATTTACTCCCATCACAGCCAACATTTTTCTCATTTGCAGTTTGACTTTATCTCAAACCACCTCCCAGATGCAGCTTTTTGAAATCTAGATATCAAAATGTAATATTTTTTGAAAAACGCTTGGGCATCTGAAGGGTTAATTTATCTGCAGTTTGTCGGCAATTTCAAGGCTTTTAATTAACGTTAATAAAAGCTGAAGGCTCCGGCGTCTTCCCACACTGTAATTTTAATTAAAAAAAAAACAAGAAAAGATTGTCGGACCAGCATATTTGTTTGTTGTTCAGTTACATTAGAAGATCCATTTCTTTTGCTGATATTGAATTTCCTCTCATTAATTCGTATAGTTAGGAGCTTCACTTTGATAAATACACATCAGTTATTGTTTGAAATAACGCCTCCTCCTCCTTTCACCTCCTTTCATCTCCCTCAGGATAATGTGCTGCAGTTCTTCGCTAAAAGCTTCTCCTCGTCTCCTCTGAATGTGACAAGAGAGATCTACACCAGTTTGGGTAGGTCAGCATTTACCTGCACTAATAATATAATAATAATAAAGATAATAATGATGATAATAATAATAATAATAATGATAATAATAATAATGATAATAATAATAATAATAATAATAATAATAATAATAATAATAATAATAATAACAATAATAATAATATGTGTGTGTAATAATGGTGTGTTGACCCATAAGGACCCAGTGCTACTTTTGTGTCAGTTTTTTCTCTCTATTTAACCTTTCTTATGTAATTTATCATCATTTATTTTAATATTATCATCTGTATTTTGCATTGTTTCAGTCAAAATCATGTATTTTTCTGTATTTAATTCACTGATCACGTAGATATTCAGAAAAAGCTCAGATTAAAGTTGAGGATTATTTGATCAAAAACAGAAAACTGAAGAAAAGGGGACTTTTACCGCAAAGTCTATCAATATCTGTTTTGATGTAATAACTGTTGGAGCTTTAATGAAAATCCACATGATCAGTGAGTTAAATATAGGAAAATGCATGATTTATACTAAAAAAAATGCAGAGGATATTATAATAAATGGTAATAATTATTTTAAAAAAGGTAGTTCTTTAAGGGTTAATTCCTTTGTTTGCTGAATGAATGTGTTTTGTTCTTGATCGCACCTTGAATCCATTTCCCGATGATTCGCAGCTAAAAGCGTGGAGTCGAGTTTTCAGAGTCAGAATCTGCGATTTCCGACCCGCTCCGCCGGCATCGACATCAACAGACCTGAGATCAGCCGTCTGCTCAAACAGGTGCGGCGTCTCCTCTAGCGTGTGTCGTACATTTCCGCCGTTTGCCTCCCGTCTAGAGCGTCCACTATCAGGTCTGATGGAGTCCAACGAGACCTCAGTCTGTTAGCATGCAACATTTAAGTCAGCTGATTTCTACTGTTTCGTGACTATACTGAGGTAGAGTTCTCCTTTACAGTATCGCAGTGGAGGAATCATACAAACAAAGTGATAAAAACAATAAAAAGCCAATTTAGTAAACGATACAGAGCCGCCAAAACAGAACCTGGGACGTTCAAACGGTCCAAATCCATCAGAGCTGCAGTCGGACGGACTCAGAATGCACATTTAGTCTTTTTTTTTTTCTCCACGTGTTCTTTTAAACCTCCAGTCTGTGTCAAACACATTAAAAGGAGTTAATTGTTGTCACTGCGTCTGGAAAAACACCTCATTATCTGTGTGTCCTCTGGTACCGCTGACTCCCATCATCCTCCTCTTCCTTTCCCAGGAGATAAAACACTGCACACACGCACGTCTACATGATAATACTCACGCATCCTACTCACAGATGGATTAATATGGTGTAAGTTATTTATTACATTTATGTTAAAATTAAATATATATAAATATGATTTTTCAACATAAACAAAACACACACTAACATAAAGGAAAAGATCTGTAGCAATTTAACAAATATTTATATATAAGAAAATCACATAATTAGACTGATGTTATATATTTGATCAGTTTTTATCTATCTATCTATCTATCTCTCTATCTCTCTATCTCTCTATCTCTCTATCATCTATCTCTTTGTTAATTGTGCTACTTATTTGTGTTTGTTTTCTTGCCTATTTTGTTCATGTTTAAATACATTTTGTCTCATTTTGTTCATTTTTCACTAATTTTGTTGCATATTTTTTGTCTTTATTCATTTTGATGCTTATATTTATCCATTTTTGTCACTTTTTTCTTATTTTGTTCATTTATTTAAATCAATCTAACATGTTTTCCCATTTATCCATCTATCTTTAGCAACAAAATGTTAATATTCATTTATTCATTGTGCTACTTATTTGTGTTAATTTTTGTCAATTTTCTTACCTTTTTTGTTCAGTTTTTGACTCATTTTGTTAATTTTTCACTAATTTTGCTCTTTTTTTTTCTTTACTCATTTTAATGCTTATGTTTGTCCAATGTTTGTCCATTTTTGGTCACTTTTTCTATCTGTCTGTCATCTATCTATCTTCGTTAAATGTGCTACTTATTTTTTTGTGGGTTTTTTTTCTTGCCTATTTTGTTAATTTTTTAATAAATTGTCTCATTTTGTTCATTTTTCACTAATTTTGTTCCATATTTTTTGTCTTTACTCATTTTGATGGTGATGTTTGTCCATTTTTAGTCACTTTTTTCTTATTTTGTTCACTTTTTTAATCAATCTAACATTTTTTCCCGTTATCTACCTATAGCAACAAAATGTTAATATTATCAGTTTGTTAACTGTGCTCTTTATTTGTGTTCATTTTTTTCCATTTTCTATTTTGTTCAGTTTTTGTCTCATTTTGTTAATTTTTCACTAATTTTGTTGCTTATTTATTATTTTTATCTCTCTCTCTCTCTCTCTCAAAAATAAATAAATAAATAAATAAATAAATATATATTACTAGTTTTATCATATCTTGTATTTTTATCTATATCTTTGTACAACACTTTCGACACTTTGCGTCGTCGTGACCTAAACTACATTGCACTGTAAACATTTCGTCATGCTCTTGTTTTGATTTTGTGTCATTACTAAATTACTGCCTGGTTTTCTTGGTTCAGGTCCGGCTGATGAATGACTTTCAAAAAGAGGTGACGACGTTTTGGATCCGGCATCCAGAGAAGTGAGTCCCACCTGTCATTTATTTACTGTTTATTCACTGTATGGGTTGATCTGTCTCTGTTCCACATGTTGTTGAAGATTTGATTTGATGTTAAACTTACATCCTACTGCATTAGTAAATAGGAAATTTGCGCTCTGTCTCAGGGGTGTCAACCATACGGCCCGTGGGATGAATCTGTAAAATGCAAAAGTTACACTGAATATATTAACGGTCCAGGGTGTCAGACTTATTTTTGGTCAGATTTGATCAAAACAGTAAAATGATAATAGCATAATAACCAACAAAAAAAAATGACAACTCCAAATCTTCGCCTTGGTTTGACGCAAAAAAGTAAAATTACGTCATGAAAATATTTACATTTACAAACTGTCCTTTCACAATAAGATGTGAATAAGCAGAACAAATGTGAACAACCTGAAATGTGGAATGAAAATTAAGCAAATTTAACAATATGATAATCCCCCTATGGTCTTTAAGTTGTGCTGAGACATAATATTGTTGAAATCGCACTTATTTTTCTCAAGAAATTTAAATTGTATGTGGTTGTTCAGGTTATTCACATTTACTTCACTTACTCTGAGCTTTAATGAAAATATACAGGGTGGGGAAGCAAAATTTACAATATTTTGAGGCAGGGATTGAAAGACAGTGTATGACCAATTAGTTTATTGAAAGTCATGAGAATTTAAATCTTCAAATCATATTTTACTGCATTTCTAACGCTCTTGTTGTCTACCTCAAGTTCAATTGCCATTTTTCTCATGGATTTGGTTGGATCCTTTAGGATTTTAGATTTGAGAGCTTTAATAAAAGCTTTGGTACGTTTTTTGTTGCTTCTTCCACTTCCAGACTTCCTGGTAATAGTTTTGCTCATAGTCATTCTCTTCTTTCCATTATAAACAGTCTTTATGGACACTCCAACTATTTTTGAAATCTCCTTTGGTGTGACGAGTGCATTCAGCAAATCACACACTCTTTGACGTTTGCTTTCCTGATTACTCATATGGGCAAAAGTTTCTGAAAAGGTATGGATAATAGTGTTGGGTATGATTATGACATCAGTATATGTTTGGTTTCAAAACAATTGACGTAGTGCCTGCTGAGAAAAAACAACTAAATGTTCATTGTAAATTTTGCTTCCCCACCCTATATATGATCAGTAAATTAAATATAGGAAAATATATGATTTTGACCTACAAAACACTACATTCAGAAGATAATATTATAACATATGGTGGTAAATCACTTAGGAAAGGTTAAATAGAGAGAAAAATTCATTTGGTGACTACCACCAAAGTACCATTGGGTCTGTATAATTTCACACATTTGCTTTTTCAACATCCTTGTTTGAACTAAAACGCTTTTGTTTCATTAGTCTTTTCTTATTTTCTCCATATTCTTGATCTGTTCATTCCTGTGTTTTCGTACTTTCCTTTCAGATACATGGAGGAGGTGATTGAAAGCACCTTCTCCCTGTTGTCGTTTCATCCTGAAAATGGCTCGACTTCGCCAAGGACAGAGAAGTTCCTGGAGCCCGTTCACCTTCTGGCCTTGTTGGATATTAAAGCTACCTGGTTTAAGAAGTGGATGGTATGTACCGGAACCCGACCGGTGTTCTAGTCCAAGTATCCTGTTTTGAGCTTCCTCAGTCTGATCCGTGTCCTTGACCTCCTCAGCATGGATACTACAGCAGGACCGTGGTTCTCAGACTCCTGGAGAGAAAATACAAACCTCTGGTGAGTGATTCGCTCAATAATCAATGCCTCCTGCCGACGCCTTTGTTCTTCTGCAAAGTTCAGCCCGTTCAGTCGAGCCACAGAGCATTGAGCGTCTCTTTAGAACACATGGACTCCACAATCTATAGAGCGCTTAGAAAAAAACGCCGACTGTTCTGGCTTTGGGAAATGATATGAAGCTGGTCCCAACCCTTTTTGTCCAACCTGAAGATAGGACACCAGCTGTTATGAAGGCGTCGTTTTTGTTTCGTTTCGCAATTTCTTGTTTTTTATTGATTTGTTTATTTAGCAGGGACAGCACACATTAATCAAGGTCAAGGTTATTTTATTTGTACCCGTTGGTAGATTTGTTTTGCAGTCTAGGTGATTGCTTTGGTATCACAACAATCCATACGTTGAACATGTAGGACGGGTACTTGATCACGCTTACAGACAGGACAAAAAGTGCTCAGTGTTCCACCATTCATCAGTACAGCAGCATGGATAAGGAAAAGAATAAAATAAATAAATAAGATCAAAAAAATAAAAACAAGATGCAATAGAACACAATAAAAACCAGAAGAGAAAAAAAACAATCCGGGATAAAAACCAGGATAAGAACATAAAATTTAAAAATTTAATGAACATTTCTATAAATGGGCCAGTTTTAGCAAAAAAGCTATTTTTCAATTGTTGTCCCTGTGTAACATGTAAAACACCAGCATTCATAAAATTAGAAATATTTTAAAAATTATGGCTACACCCACACATTACATAGCATTAGTTCACACCAAGGTTCTAATAGTTTTGGATTTTTCATTATAGTTTAGTTTTATTTAGTTTTGACTTTTTTTTTTCTCTAATTCAGTTTGTTTTCATTCGTTTTTAGAGCAGGTTTGCTAGTTTTTATTAGTTTTTGTTGTTTTCTAAATGCTTAGTTTCAGTTTAGTTTTAGTTTCTTTATACCTTTTCTCTTCTTCTCTGTCGTCGTATTCAAATAAATCCCAGACAGGACTCTGCTGCTTTCTCCCAACTTTAGTCTCCATGTTTCCAGGTAGAGTGGGGACCAGAAGACGACTGGAAACCACAAGTGAACACAAGTGACGGACCCTTAAATATCATATGGTGCCAGCAGCTAAAATTGCTTGAGGGAAATAAATCAATTTTATATCAATCCGACATTGACAAAGACAAAAACGAAGGGAATTTTATCCATTATTTTTACACGTCTTTGTTAGTTTGGTAAACTCACAATACAGTTTCAGTTAGTTATTGTTTTTTTCTTTTAATTATAGGTTTTATTTATTTCAGTTAACGAAAATGTTTTTACAACTCTAGTTTTCGTCATTTCATTAGTTTTCGTGAACGATAATAACCTTGGTTCACACATACATTACATAGCATTAGTTCACATACACAGTATACACAGTTCTTCAAACATATCCTCTGATTCATTTCAAATTGTGTAATTATCTTACATTGGACAATGTCTACAAAGTTTGTTCAAAGATTTGACAAATTTAGATTTTTCAATTTTTGAAATATTAAAAATTTGCCTTTATTTATCATTTTGATGTTTATAACACATAAATTGTTACAGATATCAATATACAGTCACGGAAAAAATGATTAGACCATCAAAAGTCATCAGAAACAATGGTTATACCATCCAGTCCGAACTCCTGTGTGTGTCATGTGACTAAAACAGACAGAAAAGAAAACATGGAATGTGTAAAAGCACTGTTTTTGTCGGTACAGTGCCATAGATATCAATGGAAGAACTGAAGGGATTTTGTTTTTTATCATGAAAACATGTTCAAAGGCTAGACATCGGCTCTGAAATTAAACTACTATGAGCTGTTTTTGTTGGTATCGTTATATTTGTCCAAACAAATGGACCTTTAGTTGGACCAGGCATTAAAATGAACAAGAAACTGAAGAAAACAAGGAGTGGTCTGATAATTTTTTCCATGGCTGTAGTTCCTATTGATCGCTGATAGAAGTCATATATGGACTCTCATATGGGTTCATGACCTTTGACCTAGAGTGACCTTGAAGGGTCAAACTCAAGGTCACCAATGTCTAAATTTCAACAATCTCTTCTCTGAAACCACTGGTCAGAGTCATGTTAAATTTTATATGTATCTTCCTTGGGACAATGTCTACAAAGTTTGTTCACAGTTCTGAGAAATTTAGATTTTCTGTTTTGGACTAATTTCTCTTTCCTTCTAATGGTTCATATTTTGATGCTTTATAACATGTAAATGGTTCCAGATATCAATACAGTTACTATTGAGCACTGATAGGAGGTCATATATGGACTTTGATTTGGGCCCATGACCTTTGACCTCGAGTGACCTTTGAAGGGTCAAACTCAACTTCACCAGTGTCTGGATTTCAAGAATCTTCTCCAAAACTACTGGTGAGATTCCGTTCAAATTTTTTATGTAGTGTCCTTTGAACAATGTCTACAAAGTTTGGTCAGTTTTGAGGAATTGTGATTGCATTTAGTTATAATGGTCCTGATTGGATGATTGAATTAGTTGAGTTCTCCTCCAGTGAAAGTACCGCCCACTTCTATTGGGAGATTGATCTGCATCCAGACCACAGGACTGGAACAATAGTCAACAATTGTTAAGATATAGTTTATGCAATCCCTAAAACATGTTTGGTGATGTATTTTGGATGTATTATTGGTAATGACAGAAAAAATGATAGATATTTGTTTAAAATACTATTAGCAGCCTGTAAAAAGGCTATTACCAAGAAAGGGTGCAGATTAGACCCAACTGCAACTGATGACTGGATACAAATTATGAATGGAATATTTGAGATGGAGAGTCTGACCCATAGACTGAGGACTGAAAAAGAGCAGTGTCAGGAGAGATGGACAAAATGGACAGTTTTCATTTCAGCATCACATTAGCCAAGGCAGGTTTATTTCTATCAGTGGCGATTTCTCACAGACTGCAGTGGAAGCCCGGCTTCCCCTAAAATTACATAAATTAAATGGTTAAATCTGTTCGGTTGTGTTGACATTTTATTGACTACAAATGTGTTAGAACACGTTCATCTCACAGATGAGTTCGTTCAGAATCAGCTTTATCACAAACCAACGGACATGATGTTGTTCACTTCTCCTCCATTCCCGTGTCTGTGTTTTCTCCTCCATCTCTGCTCAGTGCATTTGTCCGTAGACTGCAGGCGTCTCTGGGCTTCAATGGGACTGAGTGGAACTGTTTTTTTCATTGCCTCTAAACTGGACACTAATTGGATAAATGCCTCGATGTTGTCCCGCCCCCGGACGCCGGGCGTCTTTGGGGGTGAATGGAGCTGTGGGCGGAGCTCGGCCGGGCTGGACGCCAGAATCCCACGTGCTGATTGGAGGATCAGTCGAAAGGCTGAATCCCATTTGATTGACAGCTGTTTTCAGATCTGCTCCTTCACTGACACAATTCAGTTTAATACCGTCGCACATTCTGCTGGGAAAGAGAGAGAGAAACCACTATGAAATTACTCGTTCATTTCTTGCACTGTAAATAAAACACACTCATTGGACTTCCTTGTTTCAATTTAACATAATTTCAGCGTTTTCTTGTTTCAGTTCCATAATTTAATCATTTCTTGTTCGAGTTTAATATCGTTGTGTAGATAGTTAAATCAATCAAACTGTCGGCTATGTCACAGTGAAAGGAGCATCTGTAGTTTAAAAAGGCTGAAGTCTGACACCCACAACACACTGGGCCAAGGCCGTCTGAGCAGACCAGCTCTGCTGGACATTCAGAGGACACTGGTCCAGTCCCTGGAAAAGACGCCTACTGGTACGATAAGGTCACTGAGCATTTTCTTAAAAAGGAACGGAGGGCCGAATTTATGTTTAAATATCTTGACAATTTTTTTTGATGTAAGCGGACAATGAGCTCCCCCTGTCTGAAAGACGAGCAGCCGCCACTGATTTCTGTAGCACATTTCATGTACAAGACAGTTCAAAGTGCTTTACATAAAACATTAAAAGGCAAGGCAAGTTTAGTTATATAACACATTTCAGCAACAAGGCAATTCAAGGTGCTTCACACAGGACATTGAAATACAACGACAAGGGAAAAAGAAACACATTTAAAACATTCTAAAAGAAACATGTAAAAGGTGATTAAAAACAGCAAGTAAGAAAACAACACATAAAATCCAAAAGTATAAAAGCACACACATATTCAAGAGTTGCAGTGCAGAGTTTTGAAAGATAATGTAAAATTTCAAAAGTAAAAAGCCTTTTAAAAGCATTACAACAGGGAAGCAATAAAAAGTATAGGCATGAGAAAAAAAAGACAAGAAAAAACCAACAACAGATAAATAGATAAAACAGATAAAAACTTTAAGCTTAAAAGAAACAGTGCAGATCTGAAGTGATGAATACAAACCTTTCAAATGCAGCTGAGAACAGGTGGGTCTTTAACTTGGATTTAAGTAAACTGAGTGTTTCAGCTGATCTGAGGCTTTCTAAAACCAGCTGTTAGTCATGAAGGTTTTTTATGGTCAGTGTATCCCAAATGCCCCTTATGTTTGTACTGTATTGCACAGAAATCAAACAATAAAAATAAGGTTAAAAAAAAAAAGCTTAATCAAGTCGTTTATAAATAAAACTGGGAAAAAAAAAGTCGTACAGTGGTGTTGTTCCCACTCTGCTGATCTTCTAAGTGCAGTTTCAGTGTTGAATTCCACCTCCCAGTTTCTATCTGAAACCGTCACTGAGACAGAAATGGATTTTCCAAAACCTGTCTGCCTGTTGATGAATTGGAGCGTTCACAAGTGCAGGTCAATACAGGAGACTGTGAGAAAGGGCCACAGGAGTTCAGTGTCACTCCACTATTTAGAAATTGATTGTTTAATCCCAGACCTCCCTCTCAACTCTTACTCCGATTTAAGAGAGGATTATTGAGGAATCACCCCTAAAACTTTCTTTTAAGTGAGTCGATAACTTTTCCATGGAGCTATAAACCCAAACTGGCTGAGCTGCGACTGCAGTAAAAGTCCCTCAGGAGTTCAGATTCACATGAAAACGCCCTGTTTTATGACTTGCAATAAGTCGTTGCAATAATCGTCCATGCAATAACAATGTAATATTTATGTAATATTTATCTGAAGTTCATAAATGCAGTATTTTTAATAGACTTGAGTTCATAGATGTACATACTGCAACTCAGATATGAAGTCTAACAAAAATCCTATTGTCATTTAAAGTAATTATTAGTTTCACATATTTTCCTATAATAAAATCCCTTTTTATAGACTTTCATAGATATACATACTGTTAATATGGTAGATATTGTGTCATTTCATGTCTATTTTTAGCTTACTGGCCAACAGACCGTAAGCTATTGTCGTCCATCACAAAAATTTCAATCGTCTTCTTCTCCTAAACTCCAGTTCTGATTGACTTCAAACTTGGTATACAGCTTCTGTATGATGATGTCAGCACAAGGGATTGAAATTATTTGGATCTGGATCTGATTCTGGATTTGGTGCGACTTTGAAAAATTTCCCCATTATAAGAGATAAGAAGTGGATTGATCCAATAAATCAGTATCAATGATATCAAGTTGGAATTTAAATTTTTTACAGATCTGATTGGAATATGAGCAAAACATGGGCTATTTCTGTAATAGAATAAATACACAGAACTGGGGGAGAATAAATGGCATCTGGATACATTTCCCAAAGTTTTTAATTGGCCGGTAAACTACAGGGCCATTGGTCTGATTTTTTTTATTTATTTATTTATTTTTATTAATATTGATGCACTGACTGGAGTATCACACCTAATTTCACTGCACACACAGTAGTCTCTTTTCCATTGGACATCTGTGCAAAACTTTACCGACATTTACTGAATGTCAAAAAACAGAAGAACGTAATGTCGGTTTTTCCATTAAATCACAAATGCGATGATTTGTTTATTTATTATCGCAAGATGACATGAGAAGTCATTCCATGAACATGACTACGAACCTAAATATCATGTTTATTTACAGACATATTCATTATTATTATATATTACCCCTCTATCTCGTACTAAATTAAAAGATGATTGGGTTTCCTGTTGTGTCCACACATACAGACACATGTTTCTTTTAAAACTCTTCTTCTCTTGTTGTAACATTTATCAACATCCATTTTTTTTAAAAATTCACTTGACTTTAGTTGCGAAAAAAGGTCTTTCCATTGCAGTTTTGCGTGATATACCAATTTTGCTGCGTCCGAAAAACTACCTCATGCCAGCACAAAAACTTTTAACCGAAAAATGAGAGTTTTGGCGAAATTGTTGTTTTTCCATTAGGTACATTTTTATGCGCAAGTTATATTCATGCAATTTGAGGGTCAAAGTGTTGACAAGAAAGTCTGTTCTGTTCTATTCTATTCTATGTTAAGGATTTTCATGGCGCTTATGTTAATTCTAGTCTTTCATTTTGGAGTATTCATTACACATTGTTTTTCCTAAATGACATGCAGGATTGTGAATATTTATACTACATTTATACTTATGTTTCATTTTTCAGATTGTAGCTGCTCTTCAACAGTGTATACATTATGGAGAATCCTGTGAAAACTTCACAAATGAGAAGACTGATCCTCAGTCTCCGGAGCAGAACACAGGTAAGTAAAACCTTCTGCACACATTCGTCAGTGGGTTCCCGTACACTTGGGCGTATCCTCACACCAAAGCTCACTGATGTGCGATGAACATCAGCGCCTTTGCAACTAATGCTGATGTAGTGGCTCTGATGAAACAAAGCAAAATAACACAGTTGAACCCATGCACTGGGAAAGTTTAATGAGAGAGGAATGCTTCATTGAAAGCCTGTGGGTGTTAAATGCATTTGTACCTTCACTTTGTCATCATTTATTCAGTTTCCTTAATGTGTACATGCTGTGCTTTCTGTCGTGAAACAAGGGAACACTGAGAAAAACGGCACAAAAAAGAAATGAAACAGAGTTAAAACAACTGAAAGTTTTGCAAAGAGGATAATATTAATATTACAAAACTAAGTTAGACTTGGTGAGGAAAAAAAAGCCCTTTGTCCTTTTATCAAAAGTCATTTTCCGACCAATTAATTAATAAATAAATAACTTATTTATTTATTTGTTTATTTATTCTTGTACTCTCTATGTCTTGTTATTAGTTTATGATTATTGCGTCTTGGAATGTCTGATGTTTTGTATATTGTTATTTTTTTTATGTTCTGTTATTGAATTATAAATGCATTCTTCAATTAAAAAAACAAAACAAAACTAAAAAACTTTGCCTCGTTGAAGAAAGTTTGGCTAAAAAAACCCCTAAACAAACAAAAAAAAATTTTACTCCCATCATAAACTTTGGGCCGTACCCAATATTTTTCTCGTTTACAGTATGATTTTATCTCTAAATACTTTCAAGATACAGCTTTTTTAAAATCTTGATATCATAATTGATAACTTTTTTTGTGATCTGGCATTATATAAATAAAATTTGATTGATTGAGTGATTTAATTGGTTTTCCCCTGTAAGTCGCTTTGGAAAAAAGCGTCTGCCAAATGCATAAACAGAAACATAATTAAATATTTTTTGAAAAATCTTCAGTATTTAAAGGGTTAATTTATCTGCAGTTTGTCAGGTATTTCAAGGTTTTTAATTAACGCAAATAAAAGCTGAATGCTCAGTCTTCCCATATTGTAATGATAATAATAATTAAAAAAAAAAAAAGCCAGACCAGCATATTAACTAAAAGTTATGCAATCCAATATGGCCGCCGCCCTGTGATGTCAGAATATGCAAATTAGATGAGTACATTTACTTCCATCATAAACTTGTCCAACCCAATATTTTTGTTTTTTACAGTATGACTTTATCTCTAAACACTCCCAAGATGCAGCTTTTTTCTTGATATCAAATTCTGAAAATTCTCAAATTTTGATATCAGTTCTTGATACCAAAATGTAATATTTTATTTATTTTTTGTCTAAAGGGTTAAAAGATTTAAGAGAGAAGTGTATTTATCACATAAGACAAACAGTAAAACTATTAATTATTTGATCAAATGCTTTATTCATATTTGTTTCTTTTAACAGTTTGCTTGTTGAACTTTAGATACAGTGCAAATTGGTGGTAAACGCTACACTTCCAGTTGTATGTGTAGGTGTGTGTACATGAGTATCTGTGTGTGTGTGTGTGTGTGTTATCTGCTGTAAACCAGATGGATCCTCAAGGCTGGACATTGTGACCTTGTCTTGGATGAGTACAGACTGGCAGACACTGACACTGTAAATGTGGAAATAAATGTGAAACAACAAGAAAAAGCAGAAGTATCTCCCTTATAATGCGTCCTGTTTTGTGTAGATGTTGCTCTTAATGTTCCAGGTTCAGTCCAGAGGAGCGTTTACACCGGACAGGAGCTGGAATACGCCTGCTTCGTCCACTCTCTGTCCATCCTGGGGAAACTGCTCATCTACACTAATGGGAGAAAACTGTTTCCAGTCAAAGTGAAGAAACGAAAAGGTGCACCTCTGTCCTCTGCACAGTCTGTTTTACACATGGTTTAGACCACAGGTGTCAAACATGCGGCCCGAGGGCCAAATCCGGCCCGTCAAGGCATCCAATCCGGCCCACGGGATGAATTTGTGAAATGTAATAATTACGCTGAAGGTATGAACAGTTGAGGATGTTAAAACCATTTTAGGCCAATTCAATCTGAAGTGGGTAAGACCAGTAAAATACTATCATGATAATCTATAAATAATGAAGAAAGCTATTTTTTCCTCTTTGTTTCAGTGTAAACAAAGTAAAATTACACAAAACTGTTTACGTTTACAGACCAGCCTTTTACAAAAAATGTGAATAACCTGAATAAATAAGAACAGCCTGAAATGTCTGAAGAGAAGTCTGTGGAACTGTACCAACATTCTGCCTCTGACTAAATGTGTGTATTTCAAATACCTGTTGGAACTGCTGCCATCAGGCAGGCGGTACAGAGCGCTAAAAACAAAAACAGACAGACTCAGGAACAGTTTTTATGCTAATGCTATTTGTGTACTGAACTCAGTTCAGTATTATTATTTATTTCTTTTACTAGAATTTTCAGGTTGTTCATATATTTTTATGTTATGTTCGTGTAGATGTAAATATTTTCATTACAAAATGTTACTTATTTCACTCAAAAACATAGAGAAAACTTTGGAGTTGATATTATTTATAAGTTTCTATCCTTTTATTTTCCTGGTCCGGCCCACTATAGATCATTTTAGGCTGTATGTGGCCCTGAACTAAAATGAGTTTGACACCTGTTTTAGACATTCACACCAATACACTGATCATTATTTGATTCCTGGAGTTATCAGATTATTTAAGCGATCACGTAAACAGTATAACCTGGTCGGTTTTATCAGATAACAGCAGTAATCTGATTATAATAAATCAGATTAACACAACTGGATTTTCCCCCAGTACTTCCATGTCTTCATTCATGTATACAGGTCAATCGGATTTATTTAGTTCTTTTTACGTGTGCGCATGTGTAAAAACAATTAAAATCATAGAACATGGAAGTTACGTAGTCACACGTGAGTGGAAGTCAATAATAAGAAGTTTAAGTCTACCATCACTACGAATGTATGGACTCCAATAAACCCTGGTTTAGACAATCCAGTCCATAATCGCATTTCTTAAAGGAGTGATATTTTGCTTTTTTTTTTTTTTTTTTTTAAACTCTTTATTTCTGAAAGTTTTTTTTTTAACAGATACAAAAACAACTAGAAAAGTACTTGGAAGATGCTCCACCGCCATCACCACTAAAATGTAATCATTTGTTCCTTCTGCCAGTATCGACATTTCCTGAAAATTTCATCGTTTTAGGTAATCTGCTCCAAATTTGGACTTATTTTCAGTTTTTACTACAACCACTGTTGCTGACAAACAATTATGTCGTACTCATAAAAATGTTCGTCAGAAGCCTGGACCTTATATGTGCAAATATGGAGACAGAACTAGTTATAAAATGTAACAAATTAAGAAGGAATTCAAACAGGTTGTAGAAATTCACGGATTTTTGCCCAAATGAATATAAAGGTAGTTTTGCAGCAGCTGGAGGGTTCAAATTCAAACTGTCTGAACTATTAGGGTCCAAATACACAAGGAAATGAACCACAGACTAAGACAAGTGGGTTTAGACATAAATATGAGCCCTTTAAGTTCATGTAATCACATCAAATCCAATTAGGGATGTAGCGATTACCGGTATAACGATAAACCGCGGTAAAATTCCTGTATTACCGTTTAAATTCTAATTATCATGATAACCGTGTTTGATTACCGCACTTTCAGCACAAACTTGATCTGGAAAATGGTCAAACAACAGCTATAAGGTTCCATCTTTAATGCACATTTGTGTGTTTGATGTCGACGTGAATATTTGAATGTCTCTGCAACAGAAAGTACATTGTGCCTATTATTTTTTTTGCATTTACATTTATGCATTTGGCAGATGCTTTTTTCCAAAGCCACTTACAGGGGAAAACCAATCAAATCCCTCAATCAATCAAATTTTATTTATATAGCGCCAAATCACAACAAAAAGTTATCTCATGACATTTTATATTTAGAGTTGGTCAAAACCAGACTCTAAGCCAATTTATAGAAACCCAAACAGAATATATATATATATATATATATATATATATATATATATATATTTTTTTTTTTTTCTTTTGTTTTTTTTTTCAAAATACAAGTTGGTTATATTATTTCAGTGTGTATATAAGTACTTTCTGAACATTTTGATCACATTTCAACAATACCGTGATAACGATGATAACTGTGATCATTTTGGTCACAATAACTGTGTTACGAAATTTTCATATCGTTACATCCCTAGATCCGATTATTACAATAATGTGATTATCAGATTTTTATGGTCATGTAAACAGACTCAGTGTCAAATAGGTTTTTTTTTTTTTGTTACTTGCAGGTTCATGACTTTATTGAAGGAGTTCTCTGGTATTTCCAAAGAGTCGTCTGTCGATCTGATGACAAAGTGATGACGCTTTAGTGATTTTTACAACAGAACTATCCTCCCAATCTTTACTGCTGATAATCTCACGAAGGAATGTGTCTGATCATCCACCACTCCCACTGCACTGAATCCTGTCCACCCCAGCACATCGTAATCATTAATTAAGTTATGTAACAGGGTGAAATATGCAAATGTAGGCCATTAAAACTGACTGATTACACAATGCCCCTGCTTTTAACACAGATTTATTTACCCGTGAATCACCATGAGTCTGGAGACGATCATAATGAACCCTGTTGATCAGACTGTACACACTTTAAAGTTGAACAGGATGTAGAAAAAAGGATAAAACACTACTACTGCCTGTAAAACACTACAGTGTAGACGTATTGGAAGTGTTACACTACGTTCAGACTGCAGCCGAATGTGGCCCAGATCTGATTGTTTTGCTCATATGTGACCTGTATCCCATCTGTTAAAGACAGTTTGAACAGCACAAATCCGACCCAGGCCTCTTTCATATGTGATCCTAAATCCGATACGTATCTGATATTTTGCGATGCGACTTCAGTCTGAACCGTCAGGTCGCATTTATCCGACCTTTACGTCATTGGAATGCGACAAACGTCACAATTCTTCATCCCAGGAGGAGGAGTTGCGGGAAAGACCAACTATCACAAGTCAATTTTCCATTGGACATCTGTGCAAAACTTTACCGATATTTGCTGAATGTCGAAAAAACAGAAGTGCGTGATGTCGGTTTTTCCATTAAATCACAAATGCGATGATTTGTTTATTTATGATCGCAAGATGACATGAGAAGTCATTCCATAAACATGGCGACGAACGTAAATATGGTGTTGATTTACAGATATATTCATTATTATTATTATTATTATTATATATTACCCCTCTATCCTGTACTAAATTTAAAAAAATGATTCAGTTTCCTGGCGTGTCCACACATACCGCACCATGTTTCTTTAAAACTCTTCTTCTTCTCTTGTTTTAATGTGTGTCAACAACAGTTTTTTTTTTTTTCACATGACTCTAGTTGCAGAAAAAGGTCTTTCCATTGCCATTTTGCATGATATACTGTACCATTTGCGCTACTCCCCAAAAAACACCTCTTGCCAGCGCAGAAACTTTTAATTGAAAAACAAGAGTTTTGGTGAAATTGTCATTTTTCCATTAGGTAAATTTTATGGGCAAGTTATATTCACACAATTTGAGGGTCAATGGAAAAGTGACTACACTCTTGTTTTTCTTCTTTTCTTCTAGTAGTTTAATTTTAGAGCTGATATCTATCCATTTAAACATGTTTTCTTGATAATAATTAAAATCACTTCAGTTCTTACATCAATATCCATGTCCTTGTACTGACAAAAACAGTGCTTTTAGACATTCCATGTTTTCTTTTCTGTCTGTTTTAGTCACATGACACACACAGGAGTTAGGACTGGATTGCATAACCATTGTTTTTGACGACTTTTGATACTTTGGGTATCATGATACTGTATACAAGGCTATATTTTTTTGTTTGTTTCTTTTTTTGAAAGATTATTTCCTGTAAAAATTGAATTACACCACAAATATGCATGAATACTAAACAAATTTTATTTGCTCAGAACAGGATCTGTTGCTTCATCACAAAACGTTCCTCTGTAAAATCTTAAAATATGTTTGACAGACATTACAGTTTCACATCCTGCTCAAATGTTCATATTCTATTGGTTGTGAAAAGACTGCGTAGAAGACAGTCCCTGACTCATCCAACATCAGAACATTATTTTTGTGCAAAAAAGGAACTAACATCTGCCTCCTTCAGACAGTAAAAGGGCTTTAGGATGCTTGAAATAAACATTATTTAACAGAAAGTGTTAAATAATAAAATATAAACCAAAAAGAAAAACAAAAATGAACCTTCACCGTATCTGCATTTGAGTAAATACCTAAAAATATCGATACAGGACTTTTTAATATCGATACAGTATAGTGAAATGACATATTGTGGAACCGATATTTTCTTCCACCCCTAACTAGGGGTGTATATTAATAGTGAATTATTGTATATGTTTATTTATTTACACATAATGATGCATATGTAATATGTGGATGTATATTATTTCTGTCTTATTGTGAAATTGAAACAGCATTGTACATAGAGTGCACCAAGGTTATTATCGTTAACGAAAACTAACGAAATGACGAAAACTAGAATTGAAAAATCATTTTCGTTAACTGAAATAAATAAAAACTATAATTAAAAGAAAAACGATAACAAACTGAAACTGTATTGTGTGCTTATAAAACTAACTGAAACATAAAAATTATGGATAAAATTCCCTTTGTTTTTGTCTTTGTCAATGTCAGATTGATATGAAATCGATTTATTTCGCTCCAGCAATTTTAACTGCTGGCACCACACGAAACTTCACGGTCCGTCACTTGTGGTTTCCCCACTCTACCTGGAAACATGGAGACTAAAGTTGGGAGAAAGCAGCAGAGTCCTGTCTGGGATTTATATGAATACGACGACAGAGAAGAAGAGAAAAGAGACAACAAAACTAAAACTAAGCATTTCGAAAAAAAATGAAAACTAATAAAAACCAGCAAACCTGCTCTAAAAACGAATGAAAACTAACGGAATTAGAGAAAAAAAAAAAGTCCAAACTAAATAAAACTAAACTAGAATGAAAAATCCAAAACTATTGTAACCTTGGTCTGCACAAGCTCGAAATCAGTCAATCAAAACTATGACCTGTACGCTGTAATGTACATGTGTAAATGATAAATGGAGGCAGAATGTTGTTAAAATCGCTCTTATTTTTCTTAAGAAATCTCAGGTTGTTCATGTTGTTCACATTTTTTACAGGATACTTTGTCGATGTAAACATTTTCACAGTATAATTTCCATTTCTTCACTGTTTTTATTTTGCTGGTCCGGCCCATCTCAGGTCATACTGGACTGGATGTGGCCTCTGGACTGAAATGACACCCCTGCTGCAGATTTGACACCAGCCTGACCCTCGTCTAGACAGTCTTTAATGCTCCTGTCATGCACGTACTGACCCACCCTCCTCCTCCTCCTCTGTGTCATTTCAGATCCCGTCAGCCTGACTGATCTGGTCGTCATCCTGATTAACATCATGTACCAACACCCTACGCCTCCCCACGGCGACGCCTCACACCCAGGTGGGGCGCCACATAAACCACGTCACCCAGTCTCTGCTTCCTCTGTGGCGTTCGTCCAGAGTCTGGGATCAGGAACTGAAAGAGCGTGGTGACCCTCCCTATTCAGCACTCCTTCCACCCTGTCTTTTATCTCTTAACCTTGTACTGAGTCAGCTGCTGCTCTGGCTCCGGCTCCTACTAGACCTTGCTTTATTGCCCTTTTCATTCTCTGGAATTACACTGCAGCAACTTTCCTGCCAGTGATCAATAGTGTCTCCTCTCCTGACCTTGTCTCTGGATCCTCTGCTTTAGCTGCTACAGACGCTCATTCTGAACAAGTCGTAGATTTATATCAATACGTGTCCTGTGTCATGGAAATGATGTCGGCTCCAAGTAAACAGTACGGAGCGTCCACAACTCAGAGTGGATCTTAAAGGAGTCATATTTAGCTTTTTTTTAAAAATGGAATTCTTCATTTTACTGATCAAAGACTCCACAACTAATTTATAATCATTGTGCTTTTCAACATCTGCATCATCTGCTAATACCTGTTAAAGAGAAAAAAAAAGCATTTAGGTGCATTATTGATCAGGGTTAATATTATAGCTTATGGAAAATAAGAGTAAAAGTCAGGGTTTGTTCACATTTTTCAAGCACTTTTCAGGGTCATAACACATATCTACATGAATACATATACTGATGATTATTATGTTCACTTTTTATCACAGTCATGTGCATTGTATTATGCTATAAACATCTAAAACTGTGTTTCATAAAAGCAAAACTTTAGAAACTAGAAGCACTCGGAGAGCGCAGACCTCCGCCAAGGCAGATCAGTGAGCCCACGTGGCCCCTCCCACCACCCCAGATCACCACCAAAATTTAATCATTTGTTCCTTGTGCCAGTATCAACATTTCCTGAAATTTTCATCCAAAATCCGTCCATAACTTTTTGAGTTATCTTGCACACAGACAGACAAAAACATAACCTCCTTTGGTGGAGGTAATTAAAGGAGAGCATAAAGTTTTATCAAAAAAAAAAAAGGAAGCCACTTTGTGTTCTTTGGGCAAAGATTAAAGGAGTGATATTTAGCTTTTTTAGCTCACCAGCTGACAGGCCGTAAGCTGTTGTCGTCATGTGGTGTCTGGCGTCTGTTACATAACTTTCAATCGTCTTCTTCTCCGAAACTACAATTCTGATTGACTTCAAACTTGGTATACAGCTTCTTTATGATGACGTCAACAAAAGTTAGTAAAATTATTTGGATCCGGATCTGATTCTGGATTTGGAGTGACTTTGAAAAATTTCCCCATTATAAGAGATAGGAAGTGGATGGACGCAATAATATCCTCTGGTACGTCTGTCCATCACCTAACCCTCTGGACCACACAGCCCCCCCAAATACCATGGTAGATGACCTGTCTTCAAATACCATATTTTCATTCTAAAGGCATTCAGGCACCCTTTGCTGCATATAGGTCCTTAAAGTCCTTCCATTGTTATTTGATGGTTACATACTTTCAGATATATATTGCCAACACATTTCACTACAATTTATGGCCAGAGTTGACCCATGGTCAGTCAATCAAGCCATTATTGTATGTACATTGTTTCTAGAATAATATGTGTGAAACACTTGTTTCAACAAAGCCAGGTCTGTCAAAGAATAAATCCCAACTGTCCATGCTTTCAGCTGGGGCTATTTCTGTAATAGAATAAATACACAGAAGTGGGTGAGAATAAATGACATCTGGATACATTTCCCAAAGCTTTTCATTTGGCCGCTAAGCTACAGGTCCATTGGTCCGATTTTTACCTCCGCCAAGGAGGTTATGTTTTTGTCGGCATTGATTTGTTGGTCTGTCTGTTTGTCTGTCTGTCCTTGTGCAAGATGACTCAAAAAGTTATGGATTTGGATGAAAATTTCAGGAAATGTTGGTGTTTTTTTTTTTTTTTTTAACTCAACCTGTTTTTCATGGAGTTACAAAACTGTCCACTCAGCTACACCATGATTTTTATCCTTGAAGCAAAGACACAGGTATTTAAAACCCAATATCATAAAGTGATCTGAAAACAGTGAAATGAAACCATGTTTAATGCAGCTTATCTGATGTTTTCTCACATTTTAACATATTCTAATACTAATTATTACTCACTTCATGGAGATAATATGCAAAAAATAAATATTAACAATTGATTTCCACTCAAGAACCAATCAAGAACAGCAAAGTTACAGTAATGGTATGAATTGCAGTTTATGAGATGATGCATAAGTGTCCACTGTGTCGGCTGATATGGAACTAA
This sequence comes from Sphaeramia orbicularis, assembly GCF_902148855.1. Taxonomy (NCBI): domain Eukaryota; kingdom Metazoa; phylum Chordata; class Actinopteri; order Kurtiformes; family Apogonidae; genus Sphaeramia; species Sphaeramia orbicularis. The sequence goes on along the minus strand of NC_043979.1, from coordinate 48,502,379 downwards.
AACAACAAAACCCATGAATATACAAGAGTAAAGCTGTAGAGTAACTGTCCACTGGAGTGACCACTATGCATGAAAGGGTTAAAATGGAATTCTTCTTTTTACTGATCAGAGACTCCACAACTAATCAGTCCAATCCAATCCAACAATCATTGTGTTTTTCAACGTCTGCATCATCTGCTGGTACCTGTTAAAGACAAAAAAAACAAAAAAAAAAAAAGGTTTCAGGTGCATTATTGATCAGGGTTAATATTATTGATTATGGAAAAAAAGAGTAGAAGTCGGGGTTCGTGCACATTTTTCAAGCACTTTTCAGGGTCATAACACATCTACAGGAATACAGATACTGGTGATGATTATTTTCACAAAACCATCATATGTAATAATACAACACAGACAGAGGCCAGTCTTCTGCGCAGTCACTAATTTGATTTGTCATATTTGAAGGGTTTGATGCAGAGCGGGGTTTCTCACAGTTCTTTTACTGAAGTACAGCTTCTGAATACTTGCTCCACAGTGGATATTTGCTGAATTGTGTTGGAATAGACTTGCTTACTCCACATTTAAGACTACATTTTAATCATACGTGAAAGACGGCATGACACAGTTTCATAGGAGTGAAGATGATGCGTTAAAGTGGGAGTTTGTACAACGGTGAATCGCAGCTGACACATGCATTACAAACTCCCTCGTAAGGTTAAACCCCTGCTTACCTTTCACTATTCAAGACCGTTTACTCTGCATATCAATATTTAATAAAGGCTTAGTTTTAGTTGACATGTTTTCTCTCACACCTGAGCATATTTTCCCTGCGGTCTGGGAAATACCATCCGTACCAGTGGGAGGAGTGTAAACCGAAAACAGACAATACAGGCATTAAAATGAGTAACTTTTCATGATTACTGCACATAAAAGTTAAAGTTAAAGTCAGCTTTACTGTCAGTTTTACCATATGTACATCATATAGAAGACTGAAAAACTGCCAAAAAACGCCCCATGGTGCAAAATGAACAGGAAAAAATATAAAATGAATACAAAATAAAATACACCCATGAACAAAGTAGAACTATAAACATAGAATATAACTATAAACAGCAGGAGTTTGAGGAGACAACAGTTAACCCACAGTGCTTCAGTTTCAGACTCACAGTTTGTCTTTTCTGGATTGGGATTGTCTCTGTCAACTCACCATATAGTTTTTGTTAGTAAGTTTTTTATTTTTAATCTTATCAATTACTCGAAATTTCAGGCAACCCCATTTGAATTCCAGGTGACCCCATGTGGGGTCGCCTGGAATTTCTAGTGATTGATTAAAAAAAACAAAAAAACTTACTAACTAGAAAAGCAATCGGAGAGCGCAGACCTCTGCCAAGAGGGATCATCCCCCCCCCCCACCCCCCCGATCACCACCAAAATTTAATCATTTGTTCCTTGTACCAGTATCAACATTTCCTGACAATTCCAAATCCGTCCACAACTTTTCAAGTTAGTTTGACCACGGACAGACAGACAAACAAACCAACGCCGGCAAAAACAGAACCTCCTTGGTGGAGGTAATAAAAAATATATAGTGAGTTGACAGAGACAATCCCAATCCATAAAAGACAAACTGTGAGTCTGAAACTGAAGCACCGTTTCTGCTGTTTATCTGTCAAATGTTCATTGTGGTCTGTTTATGTCTGGGGTCTGGACTCACCAGAAATGTGTGATGTTAACCCTTTCATGCACAGTGGTCACTACAGTGGACAGGTACTCTACAGCTGTTCTCTTGTATATTCATGGGTTTTGTTGTTCTTTTCCTGTTTTTTTTTTTTTCTTTTAACACATATCTTTGTTAAAGTTTTAAGACACTACATATCTTTTCTGACATGAATTGGTAACATTATGTAGATCTCTCCTGAGCATAAACCCCCAGAATCACAAGCTCTCCCCATAGTTTTCACACAGTTTATCAGTAAATACATGTTTCTGTGCATCAAAAATGAAACGTGTGGTGTCCAGCTGAGTGGACATTTTTGCAACTTCATGAAAAATAGGTTCACAAGAATTTTTTTTTTCATTACTATTTTTTTAATGTATTTTTAAAATTATTTTTATTTATTTATTTTTTTAAAATATATTTTTCAGAAGAACATTTTCAATCACATTGTTTTTTTCATGACTAAAGAGTAATAAAAACACTCAGGAAAAAAATTTGATTAAGGTTCTCATAATTCATGCATGAAAGGGTTAAAATGGAGTCACGAACCAAAAAAGGTTGGGAACCACTGGAACTAGAAAAGCACTCAGAGAGCGCAGACCTCCGCTAAGGCAGATCAGTGGGCCCCTGTGCCCCCCCCACCCCAGATCACCACCAAAATGAAATCATTTGTTCCTTGTCCCAGTATCAACATTTCCTGAAAATTTCCTGAGAATCCTTCCATAACTTTTTGAGTTATCTTGCTAACAAACAAACAGACAAACCAACCCTGGCAAAAACAGAACCTCCTCGGCGGAGGTAATAAGGTTTGGTATTTTATTGTCAGCTGGTGCAAAATATCACTTCATGAACTAGAAAAGCATTCAGAGAGCGCAGACCTCCGCTAAGGCAGATCAGCCCCCCCACCCCACCCCCATCACCACCACCATTTAATCATTTGTTCCTTGTGCCAGTATCAACATTTCCTGAAAATTTCATCCAAATCCTTCCAGAACTTTTTTCGTTATCTTGCTAACAGACAAACAAACCCTGATGAAACATAACCTTCTTGGCGGACGTAATAAGTGGAATGGATGAAAGAATACCTTGACCTGCAGTCAGAGACACAGTAAAAGTAACTAAACTGGATGTATTCACACACACATACAGTAATACAGTAGTACTAATGAGCAGTGAATGCACTAATGGAAACAAATCGACATCAGGACGCAAAGACGGGCTCAGTTGTGAAGTTGTTAAACATGAGAAAATGAGCAGCGATCAGTTAAATTGAAGCGATTAATAAAGGGAATTCATTTTAATTACCAACAAACAAATGTAATTAAGTCTGACTCTAAAGCGTAATGACTTGGTTTGATGTGTTTGGGGCCAGACTCCCTGTCGCCCAGCGCTTTGGTGATGGAGGTTCTGTGGATGCTGTGTGAAAGGACCGAATGCGCCGCTGAATGTCTGTACGGGACGCCGGTTCTGGAGACGCTGCTGGGTCCGGTTCTGGCTCTGCTCGACGGACAACAGGTCAAACACACTCTCACGTACACGACCAGTGCTAACATGGCAGGAAATACAACAAATGTAGGAGTTTCATACGGTTCAATACAGTCACAGAAAAAATGACTAGACCATCAAAAGTGAGCAAAAACAATGGTTCTGCAATCAAGTATTAACTCCTGTGTGGATCATGTGACTAAAACAGACAGAAAAGAAAACATGGAATGAATAAAAGCACTGTTTTTGTCAGGACAATGCTATAGATATTGATGGAAGAACTGAAGTAATTTTGGTTTTTATCCAGAAAACATGTTAAATGGATAGATATCAGCTCTGAAATTAAGCTATGAGCTGTTTTTGTAGGTATCATTATATTTGTCCAAACAAATGGACCTTTAGTTGGAGCAGGCATTAAAATGAGCAAGAAACTGAAGAAAACAAGGGTGGGCAAAGAATTTTTTCCACAACTGTAATAAACAAAACATTAGTAAGTGCAAGAAAAAACTGGGTGAAGTGCATTTGTAGCAAACAGGAGGATAGAACAAAATAAATGGGATTTGTTTAAGGAGAGAAGAAAAACAAGAGTGTAGTGGCTTTTCCATCGACCCTCAAATTGCGTGAATATAACTTACACATCAAAATGTACTTAATGGAACGACAATTTCACCAAAACTCTTGTTTTTTGACTAAAAGTTTTTGCGCTGGCAAGAGGTGTTTTTTTTTTTTTTTTTTTTTTTCGGGTGTAGAGCAAATGGTGTATCACACAAAACTGCAGTGGAAAGACCTTTTTCTGCAACTAGAGTCACGTGAATACAAAGAAAAACAGACGTTGACGGACGTTAAAACAAGAGAAGAAGAAGAGTTTTAAAATAAACGTGGTGGTATGTGTGGACACACCAGGAAACTGAGTCATTTTTTAATTTAGTACGAGATAGAGGGGGAATATATAAGAATAACAATGAATATATCTGTAAATCAACACGTTTATGGAATGACTTCTGGTGTCAATAAAGAAACAAATCATCGCATTTGTGATTTAATGGAAAAACCGACATTACGCACTTCTGTTTTTTTTGACGTTTAGTAAATATCGGTAAAGTCTTACGCAGATGTATCAGTTTCTACATATAAACTGAGTTTCTGTTGGTGGTAAACACTTCAGCAGTTATTTATGTAAGAACTTTATTATGACAGAGCTGTATAAAATGACTTCAGGGATGTTTACAACCTAAGGAGATGAAAATTCTGTGCAAGATGTTGAATAATTAACGCTGAATACTTAAATTTTTTTAATTGTAAGATTTGCCTAAACCAGGGTCTGCAGCCCATGGCCCCATGGCCAAATGGGGCTCTGTAGCCCCCCTATACCAAAAAACATAAGGAATATTTTTAATGAAATGAATAAATCAATATTGTTTTTAACGTTGCTGTAGGAATAAATCTATTCTAACATTGTCCTTCTGCAGAAATATGCATGGACTTGAGCTGATGTAATGACATTTCATTAGATCAGCTAAAGTCTGTCATGTTCTATTGTTTGCCAAATTCAACAAGACATACTTATTTTTTATATGTTCATAGTTTATCAGTTTCAGAATAGCATATAAACTTAGAGTCCAATTTTTTTATTATTATTATTATTATTATTATTATTATTATTATTATTTAAAATTAGCCTTTTTCTTCAGTACACAATGTATTTATTTATTTTTTTGGGAATAGTGCGCAACAACAACAACAACAACAGCAACATCTTCATATATTTTTTATGTAGTAGTAAACATTGTAAACATTGCATTATTGTAAAGTAAATGCAACGTTAAATAACAAACTCTTTTTTTTTTTTTTTTTTCATGGCTCCAGTTAGATTTCTTTCATCTGTTTCAGGTGAAAAATGACTTTGCCCTTTCCTTCACTAACCCAGTTTAATATCTTATGAGAAGCTGTTTGTTTTGGAATTACAGGAACAACACTTAGATTATCATTAACCTTTATCTAACCAGGAAAAAATGACTCTTTGAGATTAAAAAAATCTGTCCTCGCCAAAACAGCAGCAGCAGAAGTTCCAGAAAATGGACATTTCAGCCACACATCCACACTAAAAATTAAACAGGTTTAACGTTGACTCTAAGATCATACTTGAACCCAAAAATATCTGTACGCCGTCCTAAGAAGAAACATGTTATTTATTTTATTCCAGCAGGACAGTTCCATCATTTGTTCCCCTCTTTTATTCACAATAATAAAAAAAAACAATAGTCGTGGAAGTGCGTGTAACTCTGTTGGTTCCTTGGTTTCTGAAGTTACTCAGTTTAATGCTCTGTCTGTTTTTCTGTGAATTTCACTTGCAGTTGAAGCTAATTTGAGCCGTTTCTTCTCCTCTGGTTCACAGGTGAAATTCAAGTCTCCTGCATCGACGCTGACTCTCATCGCTGACGTTCTTGCTCGCATCGCAAACACTGACAGAGGATTATCTATGTTCCTACATGAAAAAAATGTAATCGTATCCAACAGTGAGAGGTGAGACTGAATTATGAAGAAAAACCAAATATGAGCGACTTCTTTCATATTTTTCATGGCACACACAAGTCATCCACCTGTAGAATATGTCCGTAATCTGTATATTATGTCTGTACCACTCAAATATATCCAGTATTACGTCTATTAACATATTCATTGGACTTTAAAACTGTAGATTGTAATGTTTATTTATCTGTATATAATAATCCATATCGTTAGCCTCGTAGCATAACTGCCTAACTCATCCACTATATGGACAAAAGTATGTGGACACGTTGAATTCAGGTGTTTCTTTTCTGACAAAACATTCATTCATTCATTTTCTGAACCTGCTATATCCTCACTAGGGTCACAGGGGTCACTTGGAGCCTATCCCAGCTACACAGGGAAACAAAATAAAAAATAAAACAATCAGGACTAATGTCAGAAGATAGTTTTATATTGGGATAAATATCATTGCATTGTTTAGTTTGGTTTAAATTGTTATCTTTGCTTCTAAAATGCCTCAGAGATGGTTTTTACTTAATTTCTCTCAACACTGATTTTATTATTTTGTTTTTTTTTAATCCATGACTATGATTTTAAATGTTCTTCCTCTGAATTTCTAAAATATTTTTCGTGCTATGACTGTAAAAATAAAATTTCTATCATGACTAACCATCTACTTTTTTTTTTGAGTGTGTTTTGCTCATTATGACACTAAAATTAATTTCACCTCATTACAGCATTAGCTTAAAGAAAGACAGTAGGAATAAAATAATAATATACAAAGTACAACAAAAATATAAACAGAGAATAAAAGAAAAAGAGTATGTGTAAGTGTATGTCAGGGCGGGAGAGTGTGTGTATGAGAAGTATTTAAATACACTGTAAGAAGTACGAGCAGATTCCTGGAGTTTTCTTGGTAAACTTCACATATGACAGTCTGTCTTCTATCTGTTTTCAGCATCTCTGCCTTTGTCCGTTTTCTTTCTCCTCTACAGAACGTTCGCTGCTCATGTCATTGTACAGTTCACCCTGAAGCTGCTGGATAAGGACATCCCGGCGCTCACTGAATCAGATATTTCTTATCCGTTATGTGGAGCCTTTATATTCGTCTGTCGACAGATATACAACACCTGCGAAGGTCTGCAGGTTCTCCGACCCTACGGCCTGCACAAGGCTGTAGCTGCGGCGTGGAAACAGGTACCTGCACTCACTTTATCTGGATCTGTGGTACACCTTTAGCTCTGCTACACTAGCACCGTCCTCTGACGTGAGTAAAATATGCACATTTTAGCATGTAACATTTGACCCAGCACAAAAAATATTAATGCATATTAACCAGTGTTGCTGTTAATCATTGACATATGCCATACAGCAAAAATAAAAAATAAGTAATTAAATTTTTATATGGTATATTTAAAAAAACAAAAAAAAGGTTTCTGTGTTTTTTTCGTCAAAAAAAATGGTTTGTTTACATTACAAACGTGGCATTTAAAGGGTAAAAAAATAACAGTTCTTGAGCATTTGTTTTATGTTTATAGCTCAAGTTGATTAAATCCAAAAATTAAATAAAGTTAAAAACAAACTGTATGAAAAACGTTTAGACATTACAGCAGTACAGCACAGATTATTCAAGATTTAAAAGTAGATTTTCCATTTGTGCATGTACACATAGGACTTCTTATGCGGTCGTTCAGGGAGTCACATAAAGATGCTAGAAAAAACATAAAAAGTCCACGTACATCTTTAAAAAAAACAAAAAACTATATATATATATATATATATATATATATATATATATATATATATATATATGTATGTATATGTATATGTATATGTATATATATATATATATGTATGTATATGTATATGTATATATATATATATATATATGTATGTGTATATGTATATGCATAAAAAACAATAAAAGTACATAAAAAACGACTCAGGAGACAATAAAATGAATAAAATAAATACACTGCAAGGAGGTAGTCAGTCTAAACAAGCTCATATATATATATATATATATATATATATATATATATATATATATATATATATATATATATATATATATATACACACACACACACACACGCCTATACATTCATATACACATATATTATATTGCACCATGCCCATTTTCTTTTGCGTTGGCCAACTGCCTCACTGTGGCAGACTTTTGGTGATTAGAAGGACCTCTGTTGGCAGGAAACTGGTCAACCTGCTCTGTTTTAATGTAATATCTCAGTGCATTTGCAGCAGGACTGGAGTCATTTTCCCATAAAACACTGTCAAAGATAAGAATATTGAGTCGTTTTCTTCTACAACATCTAGAACTTAAACTGCGTCCTCCTTTAGCTTCATTTAATGACAGCGCTGTTCTGTCTTCATTCACTGGACCAAAAACAGTCCCAGCTGCTGCTCACACACATCATAATCAAACCTCATTGAGTTCGTCTGATACTTTGGCTTCGTCATGTTGCATCGGCTCTGTTTTAACTCCACAAACAAAACTGAAAAACAAAACTGAATCTTGAATGTGCAACGGAAACTCAACATCCATCCACTTCTGTGACAATAACCTGTAGTTTCTAATATAAACCCGTTTCACTTCCACTCGTGATCTCTTTATAGTCGATATAAAACATCACCTCATGTATTTCTGTGTGAGACGTTTGTCATTTACTGACAAAGTTGAGACACGGAGGCATCCGTCTTACATTTTCCCCCTGTCACTTCCTCTTAACTTTACTCCAGTCTGTGTTAATTATTAAATATGAGCTGGCAGCGTGGACTGAAACTGTCATATCTCACGTCCACATCTGTCACAGAGTGTACTGGGTCCGGCCTGTGCAGACATCAGCACCACACCTGGATGGTTTTAGGAGGACTGTCAGGGAGGGTCATGCTTTTAAAGTTCACTGGAACAGTCAATGAACTGTCAGGTAGTGGAAGCTGATATATGATGTGGCATTTATACAGTCTTTTATGTCTTTTTTTAACAACTTTATCATTTTTCCATTACAGCATTGACACCATTAACCCTTTCATGCACAGTGGTCACTACAGTGGACAGCTACTCTCCAGCTGTTCTCTTGTATATTCATGGGTTTTGATGTTTTAGTTCAGCTCAGCCAACACAGTGGACGCTTATACATCATCCCATAAACTGCAATTCATCCCATTACTGTAACTTTGTTGTTCTTGATAAACCTGATCTGCAGTGACATGTTTTAGTGTAAATCAATTATTTGTTACACAAAAAGTTTTTTTTTTTTTGTTTTTTTTTTGCATATTACCTCCATGAAGTGAGTATTAACTAGCAGTAGAATATGTTAAAATGTGAGAAAACATCAGATTAGTAGGACTAAAATCTTTTCATTTGTTTTTATCTCACTTTCTGATATTGGGTTTTAAACACGTTTCTTTGCTTCAAAAATTAAACGCGTGGACATTTTTGTAACTTCATGAAAAAAAACTCAAGTGCTTTTTTTTTTCATGCCTAAGGGGGGATAAAAACAAGAAGAAAGAAAAAAAATCTTGACCATGGTTGTCATAATTCGTGCATGAAAGGGTTAAGGCATTTCTTACAAAATTTATGACCCCCCCCCCCCCACTCCACCCATGTGGCATCCCCACAAATATAAACACGTGCGTATCAAATGTGTCACAGCACGATTACAGATCCAGCAGTTTTTACCTCATAAAATTACTGCCTTCTTGTCAGTTATAGTAAAACAATAAGAAAAACACGATTCTACATCATAAATTGGTGTAAAGATTCATTCAGGAAGTAGAGTTGAGCAGGTTTCACCCATAAAATGAGGATTTTTTTTTGTTTTTTTGTGGGTGTGGTCAAGGGTGTCACAGATGGACAGCCCACTACTTCTTCATTCATAACTTTCGAACCGAACAAGTTTTTTACTTTAACATCTTTATTTATGATTTTTCCACAAAAGCATTGACATTATTAAGGCATTTCTGACAAAATTTGTGAATTCGCCCTGCCCCCACCCCGCCCCATCCAGGTGGCATCCCCACAAATACATCCACATTAACACACACGTATCAAACGGGCAAACAGAACACCAAAAAGGAAAAAAAAAAAAATTATACACAAGTACAAAAATCAGACAGACCAAAAAAACCCCCAAAACAGACCAAATACCAAATAACACACAAAAATGAACAAAAATTTGAAAACATGAACGCAATTAACAGGAAATGCTAACAAAAAAAGAATAACAAGAACAAAATATGCACAAAAAGGAACACAAATGGGAGAAACATGAATGCAATTAACAGGAAATGACAACAAAAAATAAAAATAAATAAAGAATAAGAACAAAATATGCACAAAAATGAACAATTACATTCGTTTGTCTTTGGTGGTGGACTAATAATAAGGGGGAAGATCCCGCTCATATGTTGTTTTGTTTCTACTTTTAGACCAGTTCGGTTTCAGAGAGGGTTCCAACACCGGTACCTGGAGCCACCGCTGGAACTTCCACCCATGAGCTGCAGAACATGTGAGGCTTTAAAGGCACACTTCATACATGTACACAGATGGTTTTATTAAGCTACTGCATACATGTACACAGATGGTTTTATTAAGCTACTGCATACATGTACACAGATGGTTTTATTAAGCTACTTCATACATGTACACAGATGGTTTTATTAAGGTACTTCATACATGTACACAGATGGTTTTATTAAGCTACTGCATACATGTACACAGATGGTTTTATTAAGGTACTTCATACATGTACACAGATGGTTTTATTAAGGTACTTCATACATGTACACAGATGGTTTTATTAAGGTACTGCATACATGTACACAGATGGTTTTATTAAGCTACTGCATACATGTACACAGATGGTTTTATTAAGGTACTGCATACATGTACACAGATGGTTTTATTAAGCTACTGCATACATGTACACAGATGGTTTTATTAAGGTACTTCATACATGTACACAGATGGTTTTATTAAGCTACTGCATACATGTACACAGATGGTTTTATTAAGGTACTTCATACATGTACACAGATGGTTTTATTAAGGTACTTCATACATGTACACAGATGGTTTTATTAAGCTACTGCATACATGTACACAGACAGTTTTATTAAGGTACTGCATACATGTACACAGACGGTTTTATTAAGCTACTTCATACATGTACACAGATGGTTTTATTAAGGTACTTCATACATGTACACAGATGGTTTTATTAAGGTACTGCATACATGTACACAGACGGTTTTATTAAGGTACTTCATACATGTACACAGATGGTTTTATTAAGCTACTTCATACATGTACACAGATGGTTTTGTTAAGGTACTTCATACATGTACACAGATGGTTTTATTAAGGTACTTCATACATGTACACAGATGGTTTTGTTAAGGTACTTCATACATGTACACAGATGGTTTTATTAAGGTACTTCATACATGTACACAGATGGTTTTATTAAGGTACTTCATACATGTACACAGATGGTTTTATTAAGCTACTGCATACATGTACACAGATGGTTTTATTAAGGTACTTCATACATGTACACAGATGGTTTTATTAAGGTACTGCATACATGTACACAGATGGTTTTATTAAGGTACTTCATACATGTACACAGATGGTTTTATTAAGGTACTTCATACATGTACACAGATGGTTTTATTAAGGTACTTCATACATGTACACAGATGGTTTTATTAAGGTACTTCATACATGTACACAGATGGTTTTATTAAGGTACTGCATACATGTACACAGACGGTTTTATTAAGGTACTTCATACATGTACACAGATGGTTTTATTAAGGTACTGCATACATGTACACAGACGGTTTTATTAAGGTACTGCATACATGTACACAGACGGTTTTATTAAGGTACTGCATACATGTACACAGACGGTTTTATTAAGGTACTGCATACATGTACACAGATGGTTTTATTAAGGTACTTCATACATGTACACAGATGGTTTTATTAAGGTACTGCATACATGTACACAGACGGTTTTATTAAAGAAGATGATGTTAAAAAATTCATAAAAAATGTGAACTTTGATCTACTGTTCACAAAATGTAATGAGATCTATTCTGGGTCACTGGTAATTTATAAAGTCAATTTGGTACGGATTCAAACAATAGTTTTGCTGCGACAGACATGTGAAATTTCACCCATTATAAGGAAATGGGGAAAAAAAAAAAAAATCTGAAAAAATTGTAACTTTGACCTAATTTTCCCAAAATCTAATGACATGTGTTCTGGGTCACTGGCAATTTATAAAGCAAATTTGGTCTGAATTCAACCAATAGTCGTGCTGCGACAGACATTTGAATTTTCACCCATTATAAGTAAATGGGAAAAAAAGATGTAAAAAAATTCATAAAAAATTTTAACTTTGACCTACTTTTCCCAAAATGAAATGAGATCTTTTCTGGGTCACTGGCAATCTATAAACCCAATTTGGTATGAATTCAACCAATAGTTTTGCTGCTTCTGATATGTGAAATTTCACCCATTATAAGTAAATGGGGAAAAAAAAGAATAAAACAAATCATAAAAAATGTAAACTTTTACCTAATTTTCCATAAAATCTAATGGCATGTATTCTGGGTCACTGGCAATCTATAAATCCAATTTGGTCTGAATTCAACCAATAGTTTTGCTGCTAAAGTGTTAACAAACAAATAAACAAACCGACCCTAAAACAATACCCCTAGTCTCCCCTTTGGGGGCGGGGCAAATATGATGTAATGGAGACGTTCAGATTTGGGTCTGATTTTCGGTAAGTTTAGTTAAATATAAAATCAGGTAGTTTTGTACCTGTAGCACAATCGTTGTTGACCCGTGTGGCACTAAGCCCAAAACAAGCTCTTTCTTAATGCATCGTCTGAGTCGAAAAACAAAAATAATGCAGCATCGACCACATCAGAGTTTAACTTCATGTGTTCATGTTTGTCTGGTTGTTGTTTTTTCTTTTATCTGTATTGGACCAAAGCTCTTCGAAGCCGTTTTAATCCTGCCCGTTTGTGGACTCCCAGTATATTAGTGATCTTGGCAGAGGCAGTGTTTTGGATTCAGCTGCAGTGTTATGTTCTGCACTAAATGGGAGGGTGTTAATTATGTCATTTCCCACTTTGTGAGCTGTAACGTTTTATAATTGTGCTCTTATGGGCCCACTGAACCCGCACAATAATAAGATCTGTCAGCACGGCGATGCAGCCACAGACAAGTGAGTCCCTTATTCTCCAAGTAGGAACTCAATAATTTAGCTGTATTAGCTGTATTTTTTTATGGCACAAGTCAAAACACAGATGATAACTTTGAAGGAACGCTTTCATAATGTGTGTTATGTTTCATATTTTATAGCCTTTTTACTACGATCACGTAGAAAACAAGTCACACAGCTCTACAATGTCTTAGAAAATATCTGCTTCAGACATTAAATGTGTTACATCGTACATACTTCAATAAGATGAATCTGAAAACAAATGACCAAAGTGCTGGTTCGCTCATGTTTTCAATATATACGATGGTGTTATTCCACATATATGTTGGTTTATGTGCATTTATATAATAGATTTAGAAATGTTCCACTAGACAGAACCTGAAAAGTCAATGTATTGTCATGTGTAGGGGAAATGTTTCTAGTCAAGAAAATACATTTTGTTGCGTATGCACAACATGAATGTAACAAATAAAACTGTTAATTATCAAAAAAAAAAAGAAGGAACCCAATTGGTCCTCCATTATTAAGTGAAATAACTTATTTCCTCTTGTGTATTTATAATTGCTCTGTAACCAAGCGAAAATAAGTTTTGTCCAATTCCTTGATTAATTGCATGAATTTTCAGTAGAATACTCGAATACTAAAATATTCGATAGCTGCAGCCCTAGTCATGCGCAGACAATAGTTGATTTTCCATGGGACATCTGCGCAAAACTTTACCGATATTTACTAAATGTTGAAAAAACAGAAGTGCGTAATGTCGGTTTTTCCATTAAATCACAAATGCGATGATTTGTTTATTATCGCGAGATTACACGAGAAGTCATTCCATAAACATGGTGACCAATGTAAATATGGTGTTGATTTACAGACATATTCATTACACTGGGTTACAAAGAAATGTTTTTTGCAAGTTGTCTAGGTTTATTCAACTGAATTCAGACCATTTTGCACCGCTAAGTCCAAAAATGACATCTGTTTTTCTCAATCAGGTCAGGTTTTTTTGACTTGATTCCTGTTAGGTACAGTGGTATATTCAGCGCAGATGTAGCAGAATACGTCAGATCTTCTAGTCGAAGCCATTTCATTCACCTGTAATATTAAAAAAACATTAATCATAAATTGGCAAAAGTAAAATCTTCAGAACTTGTTTATTGCAAAAAATATGAAAGAATTTTGTATCATATGATGTGAAAATGCCCATAAATGTAAGCAAAAATGTTCAAAAGCCAATATGTAGCATAGTTCAGAAAGTTGACCTGATTGAGCAAAATTAATGTGATTTTTGGATTCAGCACACCAAAATGATCCTAAATCAGCTCAAAAAACTTAATAAATTTGCTGTTGACCGGTGTTATTATTATATGTTACCCCTCTATCTCATACTAAATTAAAAAATGATTGGGTTTCCTGATGTGTCCATGTTTCTTTTTAAATTCCTCTTCTCTTGTTGTAACGTCCGTCAACATCCATTTTTTTAATTCGCCTGACTCTAGTTGTGGAAAAAGGTCTTTCCATTGCAGTTTTGTGTGATATACTCTTTGCACTTCGCCCAAAAAAACCACCTCTTGCCAGGGCAAAGAATTTTAATTGAAAAATGAGAGTTTTGGCAGAATTGCCATTTTTTCCATTTGGTAAATTTTTATGCGCAAGTTACATTCGCACAATTTGAGGGTCAGTGATAAAGTGACAAGTGTTTTGAGGTAGATCTGTAGCTCTGAGACAAACATTCCTTTGGAGTTAAACCCATTCTCTTGTTAATTCTCAGAATGTCACATTTTGGCCCAAGACTAGTCGCTTTTCCATTGACCCTCAAATTATGTGAATATAACTTAAAGCTCTACCTACCGATGTGGCATTTCTCACAGCACTTAGTAAAAGTTTGAACATGAACAACCCGCCTCCCTCCAAAGCCCCGCTGCCTGAGCTCTGAGGCTCCTCCTCCTCTCTCCTCATGCGCGATGGAAACGGAGGAGGAAGCAGAGGTGGAGGTTCGGTCCGTTTTGGTGTGTCCGCGGACCCCTCCCTCAGTAATCAGATGCATCATCCACCTGCCGCGGGCCCGCAGCTCCTGTTCCATCAGTAGACCTGGTCTGTGCAGTACTGGGTCAGGGTCTTCACTGCAGTGCCCAGGGGATGGGCGCGCGCACTGTGAACGCGCGGCCTCCGCGAATTTTCCGTGGACATTTGAGGTTTCATAGTCCATACAATTCTCATCCTACATCATCTTACATGTGTGACACCATGTGCATGTACCTGTATGAGTCCCACCGTCAGAAAAGCTGAGCTTTATGCAGACCTGTTCAGTCCAGTACAGCTGACTTCCAGACTTTTATCTCCATCCTTCATTCATCAGACTCCCGTTTCTTCCCCTCAGTTGTTGTTTCTGTTCATAAATCCGTTTTTTCCCTTCCACATGTGCATGTCAGTTCTATCCAAACACATCCTAGACAGTAGACTGTGGTCAGTGGTCAGTAGACTGTGGTCAGTGGTCAGTAGACTGTGGTCAGTGACAGGAGAAGCAGCAACAGTGAAGCGTTAGATTCAGAGGGACACATATCGGATGTGAGGTGGCGATAACGGATCGGATGCTGGACGGCCGTAATGGATGATTGACAGGAGGCTCAGTCAGGTTTGGCCAATTATTTTATTCGGACCGACTAAAATGATTGGTCAGACTTTTATTAGAAATATATGAGAATTAAACATTTTTGAGTTTCAATACCTGGCGGATTTCTTTTACATTTTAGTTTGACACACACTTATTAGGAGCATTTTAAGATGACAAAAGAAAAGTGTAAAAATGCCACATCATACGGTATAGCTTTAAGCGTAAAAATTTCCCTAATGGGAAAACGACAATTTTGCCAAAACTCTCATTTTTCAATTAAAATTCTTTGCGCTGGCAAGAGGTGGTTTTTCGGGCATAGCGCAAATAGTATATCATGCAGAACTGCAATGGAAAGACCTTTTTCCACAACTAGTCATGCGAATAAAAAAAAACAGATGTTGACGTATGTTACAACAAGAGAAGAAGAGTTTTAAAAGAATCATGGTGCAGTATGTGTTGACACACCAGGAAACTGAATCATTTTTCAATCCAATCGATTTTTATTTATAAAGCACACATTTAAACAAACCCAAAGGTTTCCAAAGTGCTGTACAGTAAAATAAATGCAATAAAACATAATTAAAAGATAAAATACTAAGATAAAAACACAATGAAATATAATAAATAAGCGATTAATGTATCTTAGAAACTACAACCAACCAGCACTTTTGACTTAATTTTTCTTTATTAGTGGCTCAAATGTGCTTTTATTGTGGAAGCGTTTTACTCGTAGACCAGTGGAATTTACATTTATGCATTTGGCAGAGGCTTTTTTCCAAAGCAACTGACAGGGAAGATTAACAATTTAACTGTCTCTCTCTGCTTCTTTTATAAAACACTTTAAATCAGCCACAGTGGACCAAAGTTCTGTACAGAAGAATAAATACAAACCAAAATAAAAGAATAAAATACAAGAATAGATTAGAAACATAAAACAGCTGTACAATTATAAAAAAAAAATAGTGTCATACAGAAGAATAAAAAAGTAAAATGATAGAATAAAATACAAGAATAGATTAAAAAGACATAAAAACCAGCTGTACAATTTAAAACAGTGAAATAAAAATACCACATAAATCACTACTGGAGGCTATAATCAGTGCTGATAAAGGACAGATGAAAGTTCACCACGCTCTTAGAACTCCTTATGTAAAACTATGCAGTGTTCTAATTGGATGGAACACATTAAAACCCTGTCGGACAGTAAAATGTATTATATAACATGATTATTAGGCCAACATTTTTCAATTTATAACATCTGTAACTAGAGGTCAGCTGATTTGTCAAGGCCGATACAGTCACAATAGTTAAAATAGGTTTATTAATCAGATGATACAGTTTATTATCAGAGTTAATCTGAATACTGTATTAATCCCAGGGGAAATTATTGGGTGTTACAGCTAGGGCTGTGTCCTGGCAAGAATCTGACGGTATGATACAGATCACAATACTAGGGTCCCAATACGATATATCGCGATAATATCATGATACTATTAAAAAGGCAATTTTTTTGTTTGTTTCTTTTTTTTAAATGATTATTTCCTGGAAGAATGGAATTACAGCAGAAATCTGCACAAATACGAAACACATTTTTATTTGATCAGAACAGGATCTAATGTTCTATCACAAAATGTTCTCGTGTTCAAACTGAAATCATGTTTTACAGACATTCCAGTTTCAGATCCTGTTCAAATGTTCAGATTCTATTAGTTCACAACTAACATTAGAACAGGATTTGAGTTCAATCCCAACAAAGGAACGAACATTATTGAATAAAAGAGTGTTAAATAATAATGAATAAAATATAAACAAAAAAGAAAAATGAACCTCCACAATATCTGCATTTGAATAAATACCTAAAAATATCGATACAGTACTTTTTAATATCAATACATATCGTGAAATTAAATATCGCGATATATTGCCGAACCAGTATTTTCTTACACCCCTCGTTACAGCTTCTCCGTGCAAATATAATTAAAAGTAGAAGGAAAGAAATTATCAATACTACAAACAATATCAAGCCCTAAATATATCTATCTATTGATTGTTTCTTTCGTTCGATCGATTGTTCTATTTCCTATGTGTGTGTGTGTATATGTATGTATATATATATATATATATATATATATATATGTACATATATATGTGTGTGTGTGTGTGTTTAAATCCAACATATAAACACATAATTAAAATTCAACACAGATTATTTCTATGTTGGATTTAAATAGTACTTTTTACTGATTACAGCTGTTTTTGAGTTAATTAGAATTTGGAAAACCTACTGAACACTTACTTCACAATAATAAGTGTTGGGATAAGTCCTTAAATCTGGACCTGAACTTCAAGCAGCCGTAAAAATAATAAACGATTCTAGGTGTGATTTTTCATTTTTTTCAGCCGTTATTTTCCCTCTAAGTCAGCTTTTCCACAGACGACCCTGATCGCGTTTATTTGTCGCTATCAGAGCCCACATGTGCTGACAATGACGTTCCGTC
This sequence comes from Sphaeramia orbicularis, assembly GCF_902148855.1. Lineage (NCBI taxonomy): Eukaryota > Metazoa > Chordata > Actinopteri > Kurtiformes > Apogonidae > Sphaeramia > Sphaeramia orbicularis. The sequence goes on along the minus strand of NC_043979.1, from coordinate 48,484,319 downwards.
CGATCGGCGCCACTTAATCAGCCGATACCATTAATCGTCTGTATTGCAAACAAGTCGTCAACACAAAACCGTCCGGCGTCAACAGGTTTGAGTGTCTGTTACAAAGAGACGACGGCGGGGTTCAGAAACGGCCTGGTCCATAACTGACAGGACGCCATAAAAGCAGTTTGTACTCTGCTGCAGCGGTCATGAATCTGCGTCTGACAGAAGCACGTGAAAGGGTTTTAAGTGGTTTTGGATTTATAGACGACGGAATGCAAAAGATGTGGATAATGTTTGAAAGGCTGTGACGTAACTCACTCACAGAGACATTAAATTCAACCTAAATGGGGAATATTTACGCACGTCTCCTGAACCCTTAGACCAGGCAGACCAGTACAATAACAGCATGATGGCCAGTAAATAATGACAAAGACTGACATTCAATTCTGCCAGTATTTATGTTTACAAACTATCCAGACAAAAAGAATGTGAATAACCTGAAAAAAAAGAAATTTGTTAAGAAATATGAGTACAATCTTATCAATATTTTGCCTCGACTTATCATTCATACATATGCATTACAGATCAGATCTACAAAGACACAAAACATTTAATAACAGGCAGAATATAGTTAAATTGCACTTAATTGTCTTTAGACATTACAGGGTTGTTCATATTTGTTCAGGTTATTCATATTTTATTGTTAAAGGATAGTTTGTTCATGTAAACATTTTCATAATTTAATGTTTTTTGCACTAAATCAAAGAGAAAAAAAAATTGGTGTTTTCATTATTTATAGGTTATTATGATATTATTTTGAGTTCAACGCTCTAACTTTCACTTTACAAATTCATCCCCAGGGCCGGACTGGAACCTTTGGCGGGCCGGTTTTGGCCCCCGGGCCGCATGTTTGACACCTGTGTCTTAGACCAATGGTTCCAGCTGTTTTTTGTCTCCTGACCCCATTTCAACATCACAAAGTTCTGGCGACCCCAGACATTCAAAACGGAGACTTTTTTTTTTTTTTTTTTTCATTGCTAAAATTAATTTGTTTTTAATCATGTAATAGTTTACTATACTATGTTTCAAATAAACATTAATTTTAGAGGACATTTAGTCTATATAATGTATTTTATTGTGGACAGAGGCAGTAAATCCAGGTGTAGATTATTACTATTTTTTATTGGTAAGTTTTTGGTTTTTTTTTAATCAATTACTCGAAATTTCAGGCGACTCCATTTGAATTCCAGGCGACCTCGTAGTTGGAAAGCACTGCCTTAGATGCATTAGTGTCTTGACCCTCCACTCTTCTATAAATAGGTCAAAATGACCCGAGTTAAAATCAGTGTGTTTTTATGACACTTTTGTAATTTTGTCGTGTTAAAAATAATCATTTGTGTTCAGGGGTGTTAGAAAATACTGGTTCTGCAATATATCGTGATATTTCACTTCACAATACTGTATCAATATTAAAAAGTACTGTATCGATATTTTTAGGTATTTACTCAAATGCAGATATGACAGAGGTTCATTTTTGTTTTTTGTTTTTCTTTATTGTATACATTTTCTTTATTATTTAACACTGTTTTATTAATTAATGGTTATTTGAATCATCCTAAAAGCACTTTTTACTGTCTGAGAGGCAGATGCTGGTTCCTTTATTGGGATCGCACTAAAATCCTGTTCTGATGTTAGTTCTGAACTAATAGAATCTGAACATTTGAACAGGATCTGAAACTGTAATGTCTGTAAAACAGAATTTCAGTTTGAACACAGGAACATTTTGTGATAGAACATTAGATCCTGTTGTGATCAAATAAAAATGTGTTTAGTATTTGTGCAGATTTCTAGTGTAATTCAATTCTTCCAGGAAATAATCATTATTAAAAAAGAAACAAACAAAAAAATGGCCTTTTTAACAGTATCATGATATATCGTGATGTATCGTGATCCTAGTTTTGTGATTTGTATCGTATCTCCAGATTCTTGCCAATACACGGCCCTATTTGTGTTATATTTTGGTTTTGCAAAAGAATGATTTCATGTTTGAAAACTTTTTTATTTTTCTATTTTTTGGAATGTTTTGAACAATTTTATTTTATTTTTTTTTTAAATATTCAGAACATTTGAAAAGAAAAATATATATAGTATATAGTATATAACCGCAATAGAATAATGTCCACATCCATTTAGTGAGTGAGTCCTTTGGTTTTTACTGTTGAGTGAATCAGAGGTTCAGAGGTAATTCTACTGTAAATGAATGTGGGTCATTTTGACCCAAATATGGAAGACTGGGATAGTAAAACAAAAACTGCATGACAACATAACATACATACAACATAAGTTCAAGTAACAATAACATGTAAGTAATTTCCCTTATGGATCAATAAAGTTTTATCTGTTTTTTTTTTTTTTTTGAATACCTGGAATATGAAACAATAACTTTTAATTTCAAAAATGTTACAAGAAAACAACTTCAGTGATGCTAGAAATTGGCTTTGACTTGCATTCAAATTGATTGGAAACTCACTTTGTTAGAGTGTAACAGTTAATTTTCCCAGGAAAAACACAATAAAGACCTTTTCCTTTTTGCCTCAGTCAGACCGGTACTGTGTGGAATTAATAGATGGTAAAAAAACCATATGAACCAGTGTCATTAATCACAAAAAACCCTGAGGTTACCTCGTTAGCTCAGAGGTACGTTCACTAATAGACTTAAGCTGCATTTCCCTGCCCGTTCTCTTGAGCAGGTGATTAAATGCCTTCGTGGCGTATTGATCGATGGTGTTAATTACGGTGTAAATATCCTGCTTTTCCCTCGTCTCTGAAACAGACTCGTCTGGGAGGAGACGCTGTTGGACAGTCTGCCTGAACTTCGCTGAACTCCGAAAGGCGTTCTGCTGCTGCAGCAGACCGGCGCCATCAACGAATGCGGTCTCCTACATGTTCTCACGCTTCACGAAAAAAAGCTGCAGGTAAACAAACGGACGCGTCACACAGCCCATACGTGCAGCTGCAGATATCGACGTTTATGTTTTACCTATTGATTTTTGCTCCGATTTGATTAACAATTATTGGAATAAGTGGAAAAAAAAAAATAACGAAAAATTTGAAAAAGACAAACACCGTGGCCCTTTATTCCAGAATGAGCTGAAATAACAAACACAAAAGTATAAAAGTAAAAGGATGTATAAAAATATATCTATACAGGAATAAAAATAACAGCAATATAAACGTGTGTATAAAAATATCTGTTTATAAACAACAAACAAGGTAAATGGCATAAGTATAAAAGGGTAAATAACAATATAAAAATGTAAATATAAAAATTTCTCTATACTGTATATAAAAAACGAAAAGGTGAAATGACAAAAGTATATAATAAATCTGCATAGAAATAAAAATAACAATATAAATGTGTGTATAAAAATATCTATATATAAACAACACACAAGGTAAATGACAAAAGTATAAAAGGAAAAGGATAAATAGAAATAACAATAATATAAAAATGTATATATAAAAATATCTATATAAATAAAAAACGAAAAAAGTGAAATGACAAAAGTATATAAGTAAAAGGATGTATTAAAATATCTATACAGAAATAAAAACAATAAAAAATGTATATAAAAATATCTCTATATATAAAGAAACAGTCAAATGACATAAATTATGGAAGTAAAAGGATATATAAGCATATCTTCTATGTAGAAATAACATAATAGTATAAAATTGTGTATATATTAAAAAGTATTCATATAAACAACAATCAAGTCAAATGACATAAAGAAGTATATATTAAAAAATCTATATAGAAATAACAGTATGAACGTGTGTGTATATGAAGATACTCTATATACAGTATAAACACCAAATCAAGTGATATGAAAGCATAAAAATAAAAGGATATAAAATATCTACATATAAATAACAGTATAAACATCTATCTATCTGTCTGTCTGTCTGTCTGTCTGTCTATCTGTCTACAAAGTCAAATGATATAAAAGCAAAAAAGTAAAATGATATATAAAAAAATCTATATAGAAATAACAATAACAGTATAAAAGTGTACATATAAAGATATCTATATTAAAAACAAGTCAAATGACATAAAGGCATAAAAGTAAAAGGATATATATTTTAAAAAATCTATATAGAAATAACTATAACAGCATAAAAGTGTATATATAAAGATATCTACATATATGTGAAATACATCTACAAACTGAATGTGCACCACAGTCATGAATACATTTGGATCCAACTTATTAACAACTTAAACTAAAATGAAGACAAATATTTTAAGTGTTTGTGTGAAAGTTTAAAGGAGTAAGTGCAGGTTCCAGTGTAGAAAAGTCAACATCTGGACATTTTCGGCCTTTTTGTCCTCGTCTCTTATGTAGTTTGCGTTGATCCTGGCGTCACGTGCGTCACAATAAGCGTCCGTGTGAAACAACAGCAGTGGAACCAATGTTTAGTGGCAGCGAAATTAAGGAAACGAAGCTTCGATTCAGGAAAATTCTAACCCAATAGTGTTTTTTTTTTTTTTAATCAGTTCGAGTCGATTAAATGTTTCTACTGTACTCGTATTTGTGCTTTTCTACGTCCGTATCTGTTTTACTCGTCTGTCACCGTGGAGGGTTTTGTCGTCGAACACGCCTGTGCCTTTGACCCAGTCCCACCTGGAGCCCGTCCAGGTCCACCTCAGAGAACCAGGTGAAGTCATCTGTTCCAAGCAGCAGCACCGGTCACTCTCCTCCCCACCCGGTTTCAATCACCCCCCACCCCACCCCTTCTTTTATAACAGCTGATGCGTAATCGTCGTGCAGTGAAAGTCCACATATACAACACCCCCCTGCACCTGTAGTATTTCCAGGTTAAAATGTAAGCTCCGATTACAGTCGAACACACTTTTATTGCACATGCGCTGATAAAGTGGATGCTGAAACAGTCTGATGGTTTGGCTTCATCACCTTTATGGATGTCCTGGAACAAGTGCGTTTGGCAGCCGCTCGCTTTTAATCATCTTTGACGGCGTCCATGTGCCAAAGTCATATTTTATTCAACTGGGTCTTTGACTTGAGTTATGGTGAAGCAACACCAGGAAAAGGAAACACAGACGTATGTGACATGACCGTACATTACACTGCTGCGTGTCTTATAAATATCCTCAGGAGACCCAGTGATGTATTTTTGTCCACGGTAGGGGACAAGTACTTCTACACTGTTTTCATAGACGTGTTCATAGATATACATACTGTTAATATTGTGTCTATTTATATTTTATGCCTATTTTTTTCTTTTATTCTACTTTAATTCCAGTCTTATCTTACTTTCTGTAAATTTTTATATTCTATTATCTTATTTTACTTTTCATAATTTTAGTTTTTGTAATTTTATATTTGCTCTGTTCTTACTTTTTTTTGTATATCAGTTGTTTTTATTGATTTTAACTTTCAGGTTTATGAAAGTAAACAAATAAATTCAACATTACAATTATAAACATGACACAACAGCAAGTGTACACTACACCTGCACTACAAACAAAACAAAGCAAAACCACCCCCCCCCCCACACACACACACACACACACTCTTATTCCCGTCGTTATGAGACACACAGTTTTGGAATTGAGCTTCTGACAAATAAAATAAAAACCCAATAAGTGAATAAAAAGAGTATGAATCAGGCGTACACACAGGACGTATACAGTTACCATAGATGAAAGTCTCAAAAGTCATGACAACAGTCTCTTAACGTCTTCTGAAGCTTTTTTCCACATCTCCAATATTCTATGTTTTTATTATTATTGTTTTTATTATTATTATTCATATTGTTGCACTGCCTGGAGTAGCACTCCTAATTTCACTGAACACACAATGATAATCCAGGCTATTCCGATTCTGACAAGAGTTTCACAGCTTGGCTAAAAAAAAAACAAAAAAAAAAACCCACTGTCAACTACAAAGGACATCTATATCTACATCTATCTATATATAATAATAATGCGCATTCTGTGTCCGCTCAAAGTCCGCTTGATGTGTGGTCATTGTTGCAGCACAGGAGGGCGTACGGGTACACTGCCGCTGTTGCACCACAGGAGGGCGCTATCGTACAATGGCACCATGGGTACAATGCTGCTAGTTCTTTAAAATAAATAATAAATAAATAAATCTGAAAAAACTGCAGCATCACGCTGTTTCTAATCCAAAACAATTATTTGATGTAAAATGCCAAAACATGTATGTTTGTGTGTATAGTATGTGTGTGTGTATATATATTATATATATATATATGTTATATATATAATATATATATATATATATATATATACACACACACACACACACACTCAAGGAAAAAAGAAACGCACCATTTTCATTTTCTGATTTTTTTCAGGAAATATGAAGTTGTTGCAAATTGGAAACCACAGTGAGTTCAGTTCTATTCTGAGTCCAAATGAAATGATTGTTTTCCTGGTTCTGGTTGATTGATTTGGATTATCAATCAGAATGTATTTGTGTTCACACCCATGTCTGCTCAGAGTCAAACTCACAGATGAATTGGACCTCTACTCAGTTCTGCACAACCATTCCCTATAAAAGACACCAAAATGGAGCACAACACATTTGTCCACAGTGACGCCACTACTGCAGCCGGACAGAGACTGGGCTGAAACCTGTCACACAGATGTGACAGCCGACTGTCCCGGTCCTGTGCAGCGGTTGGAACAGGCGTCGACCAGATCTGGGACGGTGGTTGGAGGAGCCGCTGGTGTGTAACGCTCAGCGAGGAGTCCAACGGTAGAGTGGTGGAGTCCAAACAGCCTGGCTACAGCCCGTCTGCTCCGTCCAGCTGAAACATGCCAGTGGACCCATCTCTGTCCGGCTGCAGTAGTGGCGTCACTGTGGACAAATGTGTTTGTGCTCCATTTTGGTGTCTTTTATAGGGAATGGTTGTGCAGAACTGAGCAGAGGTCCAATTCATCTGTGAGTTTGACTCCTGAGCAGACATGGGTGTGTAACACACAAATACAGGTTCTGACTGATAATCAAATCAGTCAACCAGAACCAGGGAAAACAGTCATTTCATTTGGACTCAGAATAGAACTGAACTCACTGTAGTTTGTAATTTTGCAACAACTGTCATATTTCTGAAAAAATCGAGAAAATGAAAGTGGTGTGTTTCTTTTTCCTTGAATCTATCTATCTATCTATCATCTATCTATCTATCTATCTATCTATCTATCTATCTATCTAAGCTATCTATCTCTCCTATCTATCTATCTATCTACTATCTATCTAGCTATCTATCTATCTATCTATCTATCTAAGAAACATTCTTCTATTACATTTCCATTATCACGGGATATGTAGGTTTGTTTTTTTTGTTTGGGTTTTTAATCTCTGTTGAAATATGTATGTGTTCCATGGTGTAAACTGCAGAATTAATGTTTTTGTGATAAACATTGTACTTAAATACACACTAACTCATCCCTTTAGGACAAATTCATATTTCCTTCCCTCAAAATACATATAAAATAAAGAAGGTAATGCAGTAAATATAGAATTAAAAACAAAATTGCTTCATATCCCAAGCATTTCATACAGCAATGTATTTCCACCTTTCCCAAAGTGAGGATTCAGACTTAAAATGTGCTACAGACTGTCGCCAATGATATTTTATCTAAAATACACGAAAATACTTTGGAATGTGAAGAGGAACCTGAACTGTGACGGAATTCTCTAAAGTTGAGTTAAAACCCAAAGTGTTCAGACCCCAGGACAGTAAGTCGTCATATTTGTTCTCACGATCGTATCTGTGTGGCTGAAGAGACATTTCCATTTCCTGTCGCTGGAATAATGCGGTTAAAGCGGCAAAGGCCAGCGGCTGTGGAGAGTCAGTAAAAGAGTAGACGGTAAATAGGAGCTGAGAAGTCGGTAGTCTCTATCTGACGTTCTACCTGATGATATTACGCAGCGCTTTTAAAGTTTACTCCTCCCTGAATTGACTTTGTTTCGGTTTCGTATAAATGGTGCCGTTGTAGGCTTTTATTTTCCACATTGTGCACTTCTGTGGAACATGTCTCATTTCGTTGCTCTGTGTCATCTCTAGCCTTAATTTATTCTCAGGAGATGTGGTAATTGTTGCTCCTTACTCGGGGTCCACTCTCAGTTCCTCGGGGCTGTTTAGTATTCAACCGTAGCCGCTAAACTCACACAAGCTGCTCTTCTCTGCTGGGTTAAATACATGCATTACTGGACAGTGCATAGGCAGCACATACACAGTATATACATGATTTATCTGGTCCGACACGTACACGGCAGACCTTCACTAATTTCCCCAAGGGGCTTAATTTACTGCCATTGTTTACGTACTCACATAATTGCTTCTCTCGTTGGGCATTTCACTTTAATTATAGGATGTAATTATATTTTCGTCCTATTTTAGTGGTTGACATTGTGCTGTAATTAATGAAGGGCGTCAAAATTAATTTGCAATTTGATTTCTCTCCTTTGTTCTGAACTACATTATGTAGTTGAGGATTCCAGCAGCGTCACGGGTTTGCACATCGGATCAACCGAGGAGACAAAATGAACGTTCACTTTTTGCTCTCGAAGTTGTCAAACACACTGGCAAAAAAATCTGAATCTGACCGAGTGTATTTTTCTCATTTCTAGTCCAAATATGTTCATGATTTTTTTTTTTACCTTGAATTAAGCAAAAAAAATCTGGAATTAAGCAAAAAAAACTTGAAAAAAGCAAAAAAAAAATCCTAAATAAGCAAAAAAAATCCTGAATTAACCAAAAAAATCTTGAAACTAAGCAAAAAAATTTGACTAAAACAAAAAACTTGAATAAAGTAAAAAAAAAATCTTCAATTAAGCAAAAAAATCTTCAATAAGCAAAAAAATCGTGAATTAAGTACAAAATCTTGAATTACGCAAAAAAATCTTGAATCAAGCAAAAAAAAATTCTTGAATTAAGCAAAAACAAATCTGCCAGTGGAACAAGTGAAAATGATGTTGTTCAGATTTGTTGAAATCAGATTTTCCAGATCTGTTGTCTGTAAATCAGTTCTGCTAAAGTTCCTCTGTAGGTGATTCTGTCTGATTTTAAGTGGGATGACATATTTGGTCTAGAAATGAGGAAAATCCACTTGGTAAGAGTTAGATTTTTTTTCCAGTGTAATCAATCAGTCAGAAAACGTCCAAAGTTCCGAAGGTTGTAAATATGGAGTGTGTGTTTGTGTTTCGTGCAGGAGCCGCTGTGAGAAGTTTGGATACGGGGTGATGTGACCCAGGGTGGCGGCCACGGCTCCAGGGGTGGCGGGCTTTGCACAGCTCAGGTACCGACGCACAAACAAACGTTCGCAGGCGTCGCTGCTTACACGCGTGTTTTTGTAACATTTGTTGCCGTTCGGCATAAACCGGCAAGTTTGTCATAGTCAACTCTGTCAGCGTCTGTCAGGATGGTGAATGAAATAAAAGACAGATCAGACGTCAGCAGGAAAATACTGTGAGGGCTTATTCTGTCCCACTGCTGTAGTACACCATCTAAATACAGCAAAATATAGAAACTACACATTAGATCTGTTTATCGCAGGGGTGTCAAAGTCATTTTAGTCCAGGTTCCACATTCAGCCCAATATGATCTCAAGTGGGTCAGAAAATAAAATAAGTGAAAAAATTAAAATGACATTCTGATGATGTTTATATTTACAAAGCATCCTTTAAAAAATGTGAATAACAAACAACCTGAAATTACTTAAGAAAAATAAATTAAATTTGAACAATATTCTGCCTCAGTTTATCAGTCACACATGTGCATGTGATCTAAAAATGCACAAAACATGTAGTAACAGGCAGAATGAACACAATTTACAGAAAAAATAACAAAAACCCAACACATATGATCAAATTAAGCATAACAAGAACAAACAAAAACTTGAGAAACATTAACAAAATGGTGTTAAAATTGCAGTTACTTCTCTGAAGACATTTCAGGTTCATATTTGTTCAGCTTTACTTTTTTTTTAATTAAAGGATAGTTTGTAAATGTAAATATTTTCATATAACTTCACACTTTTGCACTAAATAAAGAGACAGATTCAGAGTTATCATTATATATTGGATCTATAAATGCACAGAACATGTAGTAACAGGCAGAATATTGTTAAAATTGCATTTATGTTTGTTCAGTTTATTCAAAATTTTTGTGAACAAATACTTAGTTAATGTGAGTATTTTCATATAATTTAACTTTTTTACACTAAAACAAATAGAGAAGTTTGTATTTGTCATTATTTATGGGTTATTATGACAGTATTTTACTTTAGATCATATTGTTCTGTATGTGGAACCTGAACTAAATTATTTTAACCTCACTGATTGTTAATACCTTCAGTGTAATTTTGGTATGTTACAAATTCATCCCGTGGGCTGGGTTGGACCCTTTGGGGGCCGGTTTTGGCCCGTGGGCCGTATGTTTGACACCCCTGCCTTATGGGATCAGGTATTCACTGTTCCTGTATCTCTCCCTGTATTTCCTTCAGCTGTGGTGTTTCGTTGCAGGGTTTGTTCGAGCGCTGGTTTTGGAGCTGTGGTCAGTCCTGGAATGTGGCAGCGAAGACGTCCGAGTGGTTCGTCCTAAACCGACTCCCATGGACCCCATAGACAGGAGCTGCCTGAAGGTACCGAACTGTAATGAGCATGACACCAGACAAACTAAGGTTCTAATAGTTTTGGATTTTACATTCTAGTTGAGTTTTATTTAGTTTGGACTTTTTTTTCTCTAATTCAGTTCGTTTTAATTAGTTTTTAGAGCAGGTTTGCTAGTTTTTATTAGTTTTCATTATTTTCTAAATGCTTAGTTTTAGTTTAGTTTAGTTTAGTTTAGTCGTCTCTTTTCTCTTCTTCTCTGTCGTCGTATTCAAATAAATCCCAGACAGGACTCTGCTGCTTTCTCCCAACTTTAGTCTCCATGTTTCCAGGTAGAATGGGGACCAGAAGACGACTGGAAACCACAAGTGAACACAAGTGACGGACCCTTAAATATCATACGGTGACAGCAGAGAAAATTACTTGAGGGAAATAAATCGATTTCATATCAATCCGACATAGACAAGATGAAAACGAAGGGAATGTTTAAGCCATAATTTTTATCCGTTTTGTTAGTTTTGTAAACACACAATACTGTTTCAGTTAGTTATCGTTTTTTTTTTCTTTTAATCATAGTTTTTGTTTATTCAGTTAACAAAAATGTTTTACAATTCTAGTTTTCGTCATTTCGTTAGTTTTCGTTAACGATAATAACCTTGAGACAAACAGCGCTGAATAACTTTAAAGGACTCATATTTATCTAAACCAGTCGTTCCCAAACTTTTTTGTCTCCTGACCCCATTTTAACATCACACATTTCTGGCGACCCCAGACATTCAAAACGGAGGCATTTTTTTTTCCTAAAATTAATTTTTTTTGGATCATGTAATAGTTTGCTATACTATGTTGCAAATCCAGGTTAATTTTCGAGGACATTTAGTCTATATAATGTATATTATTGTGGATGGAGGGAGTAAATCCAGGTGTAGATTACTGCACAAAGGGAGAGTTTTATTTTCCTTGGTCAGGATCTGTCCAGTCAGTCCAGCTGTGATTTACAAGGAGGACAATTAATACTGAACAAACAAGAACTGAAACTATGGATTATGAAAGAGCTGCAGCATCTGAAACTGACCACAATGAACATTTGACACAGAAACAGAACCACAGTGTTTCAGCTTCAGTTTGTCATATCTTTTATGGATTGTCTCTCTTAACTCACCATGTATTTTTTTTTATTAGTAAGTCTTTATTTTTATCAATTGCTAGAAATTTCAGGCGACCCCACAGTGGAAAAAACTGATCTAAACCCACTTTTCTTAGTCTGTGGTTCATTTATTTGTGTATTTGGACCTTAATAGTTAATACAGTTTGAATTTCAACCCTCCAGCTGCTGCAAAAAAACTATTGGTGCTGTTTTGCTTATTATGGCTAATAACACCTTTCTCGTATCAAAGACTCTGAAGTGGTGGCTCATCAGGTTTATTTGACACTCAAAAGGGTGAACCTGGAAAGGGCGTACAAATATCCCAAATACAAAATTCTTTTTGATGCATAATGTTACACACTGCACTGCTTATGCTAACACATGGAAACATCAGAACATTATGTCCCACGCTGTCTACACCATGTTGATATTCCATATGCAGTTAATTTATTACATTGCTACAGTTACGGTCGAATGTCTTGTTTAGAACTAAAGTTCATGCCGTAAAATAAAGGTTAAGTTGTACAACTATAGAAATCATATGTACTGGCTATGCAAACTCAAAATACAAGATACCGTGGTCTCGCGGGTAGCACAGCTGCGTGCTGACATCATTTTCTGTTCCGCTGTTACTTCCTGTTCAAGGAAACTTTATTTAAAACGACTACCGGCATTGTACCTGTGGTGCCATTGTACGATAGCGCCCTTCCGTGGTGCATTGCACCCATACGCCCTCCCGTGTTGCAACATCGGGATACGCGTCAGACGAAGACGCACCGGACACAGGAACGTCCATTATAGTAGGATGTACATTAGCTAGGGCTACTGGATTTAACCACTAGGTGGAGCTAAACACACGTGGAAGATCTATGAAACAAAGAGTAAATAATCTACACATTTTTATGTTGATGAAGGTAAAAATATGACTTTTATGTCATAGTTATGACTTTTTGTCATATTTGTGACTTTTGGGTCGGTTTATGACTTTTTATATCATAGTTGTGACTTTTTTGTTGTAGTTATGAGTTTTTATTTCATATTTGGGACTTTTGTGTCATAGTTTATGACTTTCTTATCTCATAATTTCAACTTTTTAGCTCGACTGACGAATTCGTTGCCAACTCTTTAAGAATCGATTTGGATCTATTTAATCGATTCATTGTTGCAGCAACAATGGCGAACATTTGAACAGTACTACAGCGCTGCACAGATTATGCACTTTGGTGATTATAGGGCGTCTATGGGTGAGATTACCAGAGGGTTAAAGGCAGAAAGTACAGGCAGGTCTGAGACGGATATGTGCATGAGGCTACAGTTTACCATAGTGAGGACGTGTACTTTGGAAAATACAAGTATGAGCAGAATCTGAGGGTTTGAAGTGTTTTTTGACCTCCGCCAAGGAGGTTCTTTTTCTGCCAGTGTTGGTTTGTCTGTCTGTGTGCAAGATAACTCAAAAAGTTATGGACGGATTTGGATGAAATTTCAGGAAATGTTGATACTGGCACAAGGAACAAATGATTAAATTTTGGTGATGGGGGGGTTGGGGGCTGATCTGCCTTGGTGGAGGTCTGCGCTCTGAGTGCTTTTCTAGTTTTGTTTTGTTTTATCTTGGTTATCTTTGTTTTGTTATCTTTATGCTCAAAGTTTCATTTGAAGCTGTACTGTGTGTATGAAAGTGTGTGTGTGTGTGTGTGTGTGTGTGTGTGTATGTGTGTGTGTGTGTGTGTGTGGGATTCAGTGTGTGATGCCGCCGTCTGACAGGAGCCAAGTCATTTCTCAGTGAAACTATCCAAGTGAACACACAGGTCCAGTGGAGTGTGAACGGTGCCCTGCCACTGGTGCCTTTAAAGCCTGTCTTATCAGTGGGTCAGCTGCCAGGTTACACGCAGACGCTCAGGACTCGCGGTCTGCTCCGACCACACGGCGGCCGCCGCGTCGCAGACGGCGTCTTCATGTGTGACGAGACGACAAAACGGCCGCGATAATCTAAGCTGACGGACACAGTCACAGCAAATACAGTCAGTGATCAAACCCATGTTCCACAGTTAAAGGATTAAAAACGGTTGAATTCAGGCGTTTGTTTTCTAACAAAACAATAAGGACTAATGTCAGAAGATAGTTTTATATTATGGGATAAATATCATTACATTGGTTTGTTTGGGTTAAATTATCTTTGCTTCTAAAATGAATCAGACATGGTTTGGACTAATTTCTATCAACACTGATTTTATTTGTTTGTTGTTTTTACAACATGAGACATTCACAAAATAAAACTGACTGCGTCTATATTATGTCACAGAATAAAACCAGTTTTTTTATGTGATATAATGCTTTAAAAACAACTTTCTGCAAACAAACAATTTAAATATTAGAAGAATCTGCCCTAATGAACTGATTTTATTTACCTTATGCCGGAGTTTAATGCGTTAATACTGTAAAATATAACATACATGACATACATGTGCAATGCATTTTTAAATGTATTGGTATTTGTATCTTTATATAGTGTTTTTATACACTATATGGACAAAAGTATGTGGACACGTTGAATTCAGCAGTTTCTTTTCTAACAAAACAATAATGACTAATGTCAGAATATAGTTTTATATTATGGGAGAAATATCATTTAATTGGTTAGTTTGGGTGAAATTATCTTTGCTTCTAAAATCAATCAGAGCTGGTCCATGTACTTTATAAAGATCAATATTTTGTTAGAATGAATGTTGAGTGAAATGAAGTAAAAACCATCTCAACCACCAACAAAATAAGCTTCACACTGAGCAAAAATGAGCAACACGAGCATAAAAAACGAACCAAAAAAAGTCCTCGAAATGAACAAAAATGAAGAAAAGAGCATCTTTAATAACGAGCAAAATACACGCAAAAAAAAAGTAGATGGTTAGTTGTGGTAGAAAATTATTATTTACAAAGCATGAAAAATATTTTAGACATTTAGAGGAAGAACATTTAACCCAAACTAACCAATGAAATGATATTTATCCCATAATATTAAACTGTATTCTGACATTAGTCATTATTGTTTTATTGGAAAAGAAACACCTGAATCCAACGTGTCCCATTACTTTTGTCCATGTTTACTTTGTTTTATTTTCTATTTCCTCGGAGTCTGAATGCATGAAAGCATGTAACGCAACTTGTCAAAAAGCCCAAATAAACACAGACGGATGAAAGAACGCACATCTAAAGCGATCATCAATAATTTTATACGGCAAATGTGAAATGCTTTGTAGTTCCGTTCACACTCTTTAATAAAACAACCACAGTGCAAACATGTTTTTTCTTCCTTTCATGCCCTCGTCCGTACGTTCCGCTGCCTACATCTGTACTTTACTGTTCCGTAGGCGATGGGACAGTTGTGCTCCGCGCTATGATCGTCGCGTGCGAGCGTTCACATGCAATCAGCGTCTTTTTCTTTTAAAACTCAGCTGTTTCATCCTTTTTCATCTGCGCTTTGGCTTCACATCAATGTATGTTTTCATCACAGAGGGAAAAAAAAAAGAAAACACTCACAAACATTTATATCATGTGGTTGAAAAGACGCCGGCCGCACAAGGAGACAGCTTCTGTTTGTTTTTTATCTTTATATAGAGGAAAGGTGTCCAACATGTGGTCCGCGGGCCAAAACCGGCCCAGGTGAATGTACAAAAGACAAAAAAATTTAACCCAGCTTTTGTGGCAGTTGTCAAATTATTTTTTCTCTACATTTAAGTGATTTTATCATTGTTCAGTCTAATATTATGCTCAGTATTTTGCATTTTTAAGTGAAAATTATGTGTTTTCCTATATTTAATTCACTGATCATGTAGATGTTCATTAAAGTTCCAAAGGTTATTACAGCAAAACAGAGAAAAGTGACGAAATAGTGACTTTTCTACAAAGTATATCATTAACTGAACATAAAAACAGGCATCTACATTCTCCGTCATTTATCAAACTACATGTACATTAACTATTAAAGACCTAGAATTATCCAAACATTTAACCTTTTTAAATGATTATTACCATTTATTGTAATATTATCCTCTGTATTTTGTATTTTTAAGTGAAAATTAGGTATTTTCCTGTATTTATTGTACTGTTCATGTTGATGTTCATTAAAGTTGAGGGTTATTTTATCAAAAACAGAGAAAACTGAAGAAAAAATGACTTTTTTAGTAAAATATATCATTAATTGAACATAAAAACATGCATCTACATCCACTGTCATTGATCCAAGTACATGTACATTAACTATTAAAGACCTAGAATTATCCAAACATTATTCTTTCCTTAGTGATTTATCACCATTTATTGTAATATTATCCTCTTTTTTTGTGCATATTTGTTCAGGTTATTCACATTATTTATCAAACAATAGTTTGTAAATAGAAATTTTTATGTATTTAGTAACTGGCAGAATGAACACAATTAACAGAATAAAAGCTAAAAAGCCAACAAATATGATCAAATTAAGCAATAATGAGATCACAGCATGCACAAAATGAACAAAAACTTGAGAAACATTAACAAAATGGTGTTAAAATTGCAGCTACTTCTCTGAAGACATTTCAGGTTCATATTTGTTCAGCTTATCCACATATTAAAAAAAAAAAAAAGTGTGTGTATATATATATATATATATTTATTTATTTATTTATTTATTTATTTATTTATTTATTAAAGGATAGTTTGTAAGTTTGTAAAGACATTTTATGTAATTTTACACTTTTCCACTAAAACTAAGAGAAAAATGTGGATTATTCCCTCTGCCAGGAGGTATTGTGATCACTTTGCTTTGTGTGTGCGTGTTTGTTTGTTTGTTTGTTAGCAGGATAACTCAAAAAGTTATGGACATTTCGTGAAAATTTCATGAAATGTTGATACTGGTACAAGGAAGAAATGATTAAATTTTGGTGGTGATCGGGGGGGGGATCTGTCTTGGCGGAGGTCTGCGCTCTCTGAGTGCTTTTCTTGTTTATTATATAATGGATCTATAAATGCACAAAACATGTAGTAACAGGCAGAATACTGTGACAGTTGCATTCATTTGTTCAGATTAGTCATATTTTTCTGTGAAAGGACAGTTTATAAATGTAAATATTTTCATGTAATTTCACTTTTTTTCCACTAAACAAAGAGATAAATCTGCAGTTGTCATTATTTATAGGTTATTATGTTATTATTTTACTGGTCTGATCTGTATGTAGAACCTGAACTAAAAGAATTAATTGTTAATATCTTCAGTGTCATTTTTGCGTTTCACATTTTCATCCTAGGGTCCGGTTTGGACCCTGTGGCGGGCTGGTTTTGGTCCGTGGGCCGCATGTTTGACACCCTGATATAACACATCCTCTGTATCAGTGCCACCGACCGCTGGGTTTATATCGAAAACCGCCTTTTAACGCTCAGTTCTAAATGTTTTGGATGTTGTGCGTCTGGTTTTCTACCTTGCGTCGTTACTGTTTTCTGTAAACATTTATGTCTTTTCTTTTCCTCTGTAGTCCTTCCTGTCCTTGGTCAACCTGCTTTCATCCTCCCAGTCGGTTTGGGAGCTGGTGGGCCGTCAAACTCTACCCAACAAGAGCGAATACACCCTGAGAGAGATGCCCACCTCCATTCCTGTAAGTCTGAAGCACGAATGAGGAGGATGAGTCAGAGAATGTCCAGAACTGTGAGCACACACACACAAAACTGGCAAAGAAACTACAGAATATGGTCAAATCCCCCAAATTATTATCAATAATTGATATGTATATGTAGTTTTAAAACATTGACTGGTTTAAAGAGCAGGAAAGTATTAATATATAATATTTGTTACAGCAGTTTTTGGGGAAGTTTATATTTTTTATTTTTTTTTCACCTTGAATTTTTTTCTTTAATCTGACACTGCAAAAAAATAAATGACACGACAAAAATCAAGGTTACTTTCAATCACTGACCCATTTCAGTGCATAATAATAATAATAATAATAATAATAATAATAATAATAATAATAATACTTGAAATGTATTTAATGTATTTTTTTTTATAAAAGCAGTGGAGCTATGTAAACATACCGGCTTTTAAAGGGTTAAAAACTCAAACAATATTATTAATATTTGATATGTATATTCCAGGCAGAAGTAGTTTTAAAAGACTGACTGGTTTAAAGAGCAAGAAAATATTAGTATTTTTATAGCAGTTTTTGGAGAAGCTTATATTTTTTTCGTGTTTTCACCTTGAATGTGATTTTTTCTTTAATGTGACGCTGCAATAAATAAATGATGGTACAAAAATCAATGTTACTGCCGATCATTGACCCATTTCAGTGCAAAATGCTAATGATGATAATAATAATAATAATAAAATACGACTTGAAATGTAGTGAACGTAAATAATTTCAGTTTTTTAAATAAAAGCAGTGGAGCTACATAAACATAGTGGCCTTTAAAGGGTTAAAAACTCAAACAGTAGAATTAATATTTTATATGTATATTCCAGGCAGAAGTAGTTTTAAAACATTCACTTCTTTAAAGGGAAAGAAAATATTAATATATAATATTTTTACAGCAGATTTGGGTTTTTTGTCATTGGGGATAAATGTGTTTTATGATATTAAAGGAAGTCCTGAGGGTTAAATATAGAAAAGATGCATGAATATTAATGAAGTTGATTAGTTTCATTATACACTTTGTTTGTGAGATACTTGAATTTCATCCATTTCAGGGACAAATTTCATTAAAGTGAAGATGAATAAGGTCTGCATGAATAAATAATGTGGTTAAAGTGAACAGTCACCGTTTGTACGGAAGAGGATTAGAACCACTGGAAAAAAAAAATAAAAAAATTAAGGTCCAATATGTTTTTAGTTATCATTATGAGAAAAAAGTCAGAATTCAGAGTTTTTTAAAAGATTTTTTTATTATTATTGTTCTGAGAGAAAAAGAGAAAAAGTCAGAATTCTGAGAAAAAAGTCAGAATTCAGACTTTTTTTTAAAAATATTTTTTATTGTTATTGTTCTGAGAAAAAAGTCTGAATTCTGACTTGTTTCTCAGAATTCTGACTTTTTAAAAATATTTTTCGTATTATTGTTGTATCGTATTATTGTTGTGAAAAAGTCAGAATTCTGAGAAAAAAGTCAGAATTCAGATTTTCCCCCCCAGAATTCTGACTTTTTATAAGTTTTTTATTATTATTATTATTATTATTATTCTGAGAAAAAGTCTGAATTCTGAGAAAATGTCTGAAGACTGACTTTTTTTTCTCAGAATGCAGACATTAGTTGTAGAATTCTGACTTAAATCTCAGAATTCTGCCTTTTTTAAAAATATGTTTTTTATTATTGTGAGAAAAAAGTCTGAATTCTGACTTTTTTCTCAGAATTCAGACTTTTTTTTCTGTATTTTTTTTAAATTATTGTTCTGAGAAAAAAATCTGAATTCTGACTTTTTTTTTTTCTCAGAATTCAGACTTTAATCTTAGAATTCTGACTGAAACCTCAGAATTTTGACTTTTTTCTTAGAATTCTTACTTTTTTTTCCTCAGAATAACAATGAAATATATTGGACCTAATTTTTTATTTTTATTTTTTTTTTCCAGTGGCCCTAATCCTCTTCTGTACCATTTGGGTTCAATATTATGTCTTATTTATTTATTTATTTAACTTTTTACCTTTTTTCCTATTTTTCTCATATATTCTTATTTAATTTTTTATTGATATATTTACATTTTTTAAATTTTTTCAGTTTACATTATTTTGTAGTATGTCTTTTCTACAACACAAACACACACACTCTACACACTCTTCTTCTTCTATGGTTCATATTTGATGCAGTACCTCTTCCGGCCTGCAGAGGGCATGTTTGCTCTTCCTATCTCTCTCCCTCCCTTTACCACCCACTCGTTTGTTTTCTATCTCCACGGCCTCCTCCTCCTAAACCCCAACACACTGAAGCTGATGTACATTTTCCACCGTGCTCGTCTTAAATACCTGCTCTGTTTGTGGGTTTTGTTCTGTAACCGCCGCGCTCTTTTTTTCACGGCCTCTCCTTTTTCTACTCCGCAGGATTTGATTGACAGGCTGATTGCTGTGAATTCAGATGCGAAGATTCATTCTCTGTTCCACTATGAGCAGTCTCACACGTTCGGCCTGAGGTGAGATTGATATATTTTTTTTCCTTCCCCCCCCTTCCCATATTATTTAACATCAGCGGGGAAGCACACAGTATCAGATTAGCACCTGGAGAACACATACACACACACACACACACACACACACACACTCTTAAGCCTGTGGCGATACCAGGCTGACACAGTTCTTTAGACTTTGATTACCCTGCACTGAAAGGATTTCTGTGGATAAGACTGAAATAAGCTGGGCCGTGCGTGCATACGTTAGAACGTTCTTACTTTGACGAGAACAGACGCTCAGAACCAGAGTGTATGTGCGATGACGTTCCTCTGGTTCTCCACCGGTTTCACTTTGGATTGAAGGTATTATCGAGGTGAACTCCAGGTCACAGATGTGCTAAAGGTGGAGGTTGAATGGGGACCGCATTGATTTTAGTCATCAGTATGAGTTTTAGCGGTAATGCGTGTGTTCTGCTGATGAACACGGCGTCGGCAGGGTTGTCCAGGTGAGGACGAGCAGAATGTACATGTGTTTAACCCTTAGTGGTCTGAGCCTATTTTGGCCGTTTTTCAGTATTTTTGATTTTGCCTTTATATACTATATAAACAAATGTTTCCTATACCCATGTTTGGGATCTGTTTTTTCAGCACAACTTCATCTAAATCATCTGTCTATTATGTTTTTTACTTTAACCTACTATATTAACACAAAAGGACAAAAAACACACAAAACATATTAAATCAGATTTGAAAAATACATAATTTATTTGATAGAAAAATTCTGTGATATACTCTGAGACAAAAGACGGAGTCACTGGATTCTGGAATCAGAAGATTTTACTTGCAAGGAGTTAAGTACATACAGTGAGATGCAGCAGTTGACTGACTATCAACAGGAAGTGTATGATCTTATGAAAAAACATGAGTATTACAGTCATTGGACCAAATGTACAAATATTATGACGTTGATCAGGTTCAGCATTGGCTTAAGTTTTCAAAACACAGTGATGCATGGGTTCAGTGACCGCGTCTGTACTCTTCCTCCACCTGCCCCATGGCCTGATCTCCTCAAGGGCAGCAGCCGCTCTGGTCCCAAACTGGATGGACAACAAGTACGCTTTGGTCCCAAACTGGAACAAAACAAACAGATGGCAAAGAACTGGCAGACATATCCTGAGTGGATCTGTCCGGGCATTCTTGCAAAATGTCATCATAACCCATCCATGACTCGTGCTCTGGACACCTGGTATTTACAGGATATAGTCTAATAGCCTAATTTTTCTAACATATATTGCATAAAACACACAGATGCTTAACGAACCTTTTCAAAGACTTTAAAAGTGAATATTGGTTCCAAATGTTGGATATAAAATTTAAAATTATAATAAATTAAAATGATACACAAATATTTTACAAAGAAGCATATCTTTACATAGGCGTTTTCTCGCCCCTCCCCCCACCCCTGGACCTCCTGGGTTCCTCATCCAGTTCAGGTGGGGGTCATCCTCACCTTTACCTGTAATGCTAATGCAGTCTGTGGATTAGAATTCATAGATTCAGACAGTTTTTAACGTTTCGAAAAAGGACAAAAAAATGACGTAGATCTGGTCAGAAATATAACGCGCCCCCCCCCCCCCAACCTCATTTTCATACTTTTACTCGCATTTGTTTGCTCCGAGTTCAAACCGTCATATCTCCGGTTGTATTTGCTCTATTAACATCAAATAAAAAGTGTCAGAGTGTTTCACGTCCACACTTTCCATTGCAGTTGTCCCCAGTGGTCTACGTGACCGACTTCCGACGCTACGACCTGTTGAAATGTCATGTGATTCAGTCACGGGGCGTGACCGTGGAGCCCTAAGGGTAACCCTGAAGACCCAACAGCTGCTGGACACCAAAAGAAACCCTGTACAATCTGAATTATATCCATAAGGCTTGAAATAATCCCTGTTCTCACAATGACGAGGCAATATTTAGTAAACACAAATGCACTACTTTATTATATAGAACTGGTTCACAGATACAAATATACTTTTAACCCTATAATGCCACATGTGTCATATTTGATACATGACTTGTGAACCCTCTTCATGATCAGTGTCCTACTTATAATACTAAACAGACAACACAGACGCCTGTTCAAGAAGGGCCACAGTGCTTCCACCTGCTGAGGAGAACTGAGGTCCTTCGCAGTGGGCGGGGCTCTGCTCTGGACTTGCTTTGACACTGTGGTGGCCCTCTGCAGTCCACTTACCATTGTGGCTGGGGGGGGGGGGGGGGCTTGGACAAGAAGCAGGCCTACCCCCCCCCCCCCCCCCCCCCCGTCGAGGGCCCTGAGGCAGCTCCTTCAGACCAGACTCTAACATCCCTGTGAAGCAGTGATTCAACAGTTCATTCCTCCCACAGACATCAGACTATAGAACAGTTCACGTACACACACCCCCCCCATATCACACATGTACACGTGCAACCACAATGTAAATATGTAAATACAATTTACATTTTAAATAGAATGTTTTACTCTAATTCTCTATTAGATAAATAACCAAATTTCTCATTTTCTTAATATTCATGTCTCACCTTTTGACCCCTCGTCAACTCTGACCAGAGGGGTATTGGAATCCTTCTGTTGTCTGTCTGTCTGTCTGTCTGTCTGTTAATTCAATGACACAATCACATTATCTGTAGAATGCGTCGACATATCGCACCACATTTATCCTGTGGAGGCATGTTGTCATGGAAGCAGACAAATATTGAAAATAGGTGACCTTGACCTACTTTTCAAGTCAAATGGAGATATGACCCTTATTGGGGTGATATGTTCGCTTGAACATCCTTGGTGCAGTTGTAATCAGAGTACTTTCAAATATAAGTATGTATGTAATAACTTTTACACAAAGACAGTCGAGTCTAAATTATAGGGCAGGAACTTTCAACACAGTCTTCCATTAGATTTGGCCCAGGAGGTTAAAGTGCACAGCAGGTTATGTTTTCTACCTGTCTTTGTCTTTGCACTTGTGTGTTGCATGTTGCTGTTGTCAACTTCAGTCTTATCTTATTACCCCCCCACACACACACCACCACCACTGTTTTTGGTTCGGTTTGTTTGTTTGTCAACACTTTAGCTGCAAAACTATTGGTTGAATTTCTACCAAATTTGGTTTATAGATTGCCACTGGCCCAGAATAGATCTCATTACATTTTGGGAAAAGTAGGTTAAAGTTCAAATTTTATGAATTTTAAAAATCTTTTTTTTCCCATTTACTTATATGGGCAAATTTCACATGTTTGCAGCAGTAAAACTATTGGTTGAACTCATACCAAATTTGGTTTATAGTTACCACCGACCCAGATAAACTTGGTTACATTTTTGGAAAAGTCGGTCAAAATTCTAATTTCCTATGAATTGTTAAAATCTTTTCTCTTCTTCCATTTACTTATAATGGGCGGAAATTCAAATGTCTATAAAAACATCAGTTATTTTTTGTTTTCAATTTATTCAACTTGGCACATATATAGAGACAGTTGATACCCGCCATCAGCTGAATCGATACCAAAATAAGCTACAATACTACGAGAGGCGGGGTTGTTGTGCCTGGAACATCTTATCTTATCTTATCATTTTAATGGTCTGGTCCAGGAAAACACCGGATTTTCAATGAAACAAACAACAGCTATAAGTTAAAATTGGCACAAAATATACAGTAGTTCTAAGTCTTTAAGGGTTAAATGTATTGATAGGATTAATAGTTCAGATGTTTTGTAATAACTTGGAAAGCGTCTGCCAAATGCGTAAACATAAACATAATATGAACAAATACAACCAACTGTCGTATCTTCAGTGTAATCGTACCAATGTTCTGCCTGTTCCTGTATGTTTTGTGTATTTATAGACCCACTGTGATCTATAAGTTGTGTAAATAATAAACTGAGGCAGAATATTGTAAAAATTGCAATTACTTTTCTTTCAAAATTTCAAGTTGTACACGGTTGTTCATGTTATTCATATTTTTTTAAAGGATAGTTCGTAGATGTAACATTTTAATTGTGTAGTTTTACTTTTTTCACTCTAAAACAGAAAAGTTTGGAGTCGTCATTATTATTTATTTTTTTTAATGGTCCAACCAGGAAAATGCCTGAGTTTCACTGAAAAAAAAAAAAAAAGTACAGTGGATAATATTCTAATAAATGGTTAAAATCGGCGCAAATTAGGGATGCAATTATCGATTAATCCATTAATCAATAGTTGGTTGACCTTATCAGTCGATTGATAAGCTTCCATTTTCCTGTGAACCTGAATTTCCCTTTCTATAGGGTCTATAAGAATAAAAGCTAAATATTATTTATATACTTCATGAAAAAAGCATGTCATATTCCTTAATAATTGATTTGAATGAATGAATGAATGTTTATTTCAGTTAAATACAAAACACATACATATTAAAAAAACAACAAAACAAAACACCTGCATATTAAAAAACAAACAAACATAAAATGAACACATTTTGTAACTGAAAAAGGAGAAGCTGAAGCATTGGATACAGAACAGACAATGACATTTATGGAGTAGAACTAAAGAAATTCTGCAAAGAAATTCAATCAAATAACAACTCGACTTCAGCGATGAAGCCTAGTTTGGGCAGTGGCGCCCCCTACCGTTGACACCACAGATTCCGCCGTGGAAAAGGGCAATTAACTGACAATCAGTAATTTAATCAAGCAAATTGTAACCGACAATTAATTGATCGTCGATTAATTGTTTACATCTGTGTGTACAAATGCAGTTCTAGGTCTTTAAGGGTTAAATGTATTTATGATTAATAGTTCAGATGTTTTGTAATAATATGAACAAATACGACCACCCTGTCGTATCTTCAGTGTAATCGTACCGATATTCTGCCTGTTCCTGTATGTTTTGTGTATTTATAGACCCTCTGTGATCTGTAACTTGTCTTAATAATACACACAGACATAATACTGGTGTGGTTATCATGGTCTGTTCTTTATGCTGCAGTGGCTGCCGTTCCTTTTTCAAAGGCTGTGAAACACAATAGGTCTGACTGATGTGGATCCATGCTGACTCACTGGCCCTCCCCTATTAGCATCCACTAGTGAAAGGAGCAGGATTTACCCTCCAGACCCAGTGACAGACTCACATACGCTGCTTCATTGTGTCTCTGTTGGTTCCTATATGTGCAGATGGAGCCTTTCATCCATTACTGTCCTGTATATTCAGCCCAGTACGTGTTGTTGTCGTCGCTGCTATCTGATGTTAGAGCTTATGTGGTCTGGCAGCAAATACACATACAGTAACTCACAAATGTCACTCACAGTGTTTTATTCAGATCTCATTTAAGGTTATAACGCAGAAATAACACTGAAGATATTAACGATCAAGGATGTCAAAACTCATTTTATTCAGGTTCCACGTGCATAATATTTTTTTTTACGTACTTTGTCTGATGTGTTAATGTAAATTTTGTGTTGCAAACCTTGTCTGTGTTTTAAAAATGGCATGTTTATAACCTTGTGCTACCTTTTAGGGTGACAATTCAATGTCTGTCCTGGGACTGCAGCTGGAAAAATAGGCATTAGACTGACTTTGTATTTACAGCAATGAGAATTAATGCACAATGTCCCTCTTAAATCAATCAATTAATAAAATAAATACATAAATAAATAACATAGAACATTTAAAATCATTGTCATGGATACAAAAACAACAAATAAAAAAAAAAAAAAAACAATCAATGTTGAGAGAAATTAAGTGAAAACCATCTGATTCATTTTAGAAGCAAAGATAACAATTTAACCCAAACCAGCCAGTGCAATGATATTTATCCCAATATAAAACTATATTATAACAGTAGTTATTATTGTTTTGTTAGAAAAGAAGCACCTGCATTCAACGTGTCCACATACTTTTGTCCACATAGCGTATGTTTATATTCAGTCTGTGTTCAGGTTCACATTTGTTCAGGTTATTCACATTTAATTGTTAAAGAACAGTTTGTTAATGTAAATATTTTCAAAGTGTAATGTTATTTTTTTTTCACATCAAGCAAGTCAAAATGAACAAAATGGGCAAAAATGGGCAAGAATTATCAATATATTTAACTAAATAAGCATCAAAATTAACAAAAATTGGCAAATGAATTAATAACATTCACTAAATAAGCATCGAAGTCAACAAAATAATCGATAAATGTAACAAAATAAGCATCAAGATGAATAAAAAACGGACAAAATAATCAATGAATTTAACTAAATGAGCATTGAAAAATAATTTAAATGAACAAAATAATAAAATTAACTAAATAAGTATCAAAATCAACTAAATAATCAACAAATATAACCAAATAACCATCAAAATGAATGAAAATGGACAAAATAATCAATGAATTTAACTAAATGAGCATCCAAATGAATTTAAATGGACAAATAATCAGTAAAATTAACTAAATAAGCATCAAGATGAATGAAAATTGACAAAATAATCAATACATTTAACTAAACAAGCATCCAAATGAATTTAATGGAAAAAATAATCAATAAATTAACTAAATAAGCATCAAAATCAACCAAATAATCATAATCAATAAATATAAACCAAATAACCATCAAAATGAATGAAAATGGACAAGTAATCAATAAAATTAACTAAATACGCATCAAAATCAGCAAAAATAATCAATAAATTTAACTAAGTAAACATCCAAATGAATTTAAATGACAAAATAATCAATCAAATTAACTAAATAAGCATCAAATCACAAAAATAAAAACAAACTAGCCAATGCAATGATATTTATCCCATAATATAAAAATATATTCTGACTTTAGTTATTATTGTTTTGTCAGAAAAGAAACCCCTGAATTCAACGTGTCCCACATACTTTTGTCCACGTGGCGTATGTTTATATTCAGTCGTGTTCAGGGTGGGGGGGTGTTGGGGGGGGTAGTGGCTGCAGGAGGAGGTTCCAGATCAGATCCTGCCCTTCTTTCCCTCTCATTTCTGCTTAGTTTAGCTTTAAAACATCAGAGCGCCTGCGGTGTTTTCCGTGGAATGTAATACTTCTCGTCGACGGCGTCAGCCCAACCTGTTCACGACCCGCTTTGTGATTCAGCGTCATCGGATCAAAGCGCCAACACCCTCCGTCTTCATTATTTTCGCACTTCGTTTTGATGTTCTCTTTGGGTTTGACGCCGGATCGTTCACATTAAACAAAAAACAGTACGGTGGCATTAAAAATGTATTGGCAGTCAAACACATTCAACTTTGCATAACCTGACTGTTATCCTGGAACCAAAAGCACACTCATACATAAACAGCATAAACTGTATAAACACACAAGCTCTGTAACCTGACGTATGTTCTCTGACACCGCTATCTGATATGTGTGTCACTGTTCACTTGTCTAACATCAGCTCAATATGAGGCAGGGATGTCAAACTCATTTTATTCAGGTTCCACACTCAGCCCAGTATGATCTAAAGTGGACCAGACCAGTGAAATAATAACAGAATAACCTATAAATGATGACAATTCCAAATTTTTCTGCATCTGTCAGTGCAAAAAAAACCAAATTATGAAAATACAGGGTGACACAAAAAAACGGGAACTTTTTAACAATCCAATAAAACCAAGAGTGATGGAAGAAAAATATTTTATTCATAGTAATTGAAACCTTAAAACATGCCATCTAAGAAACAATGATGGAATTTTCATTTTTTTTAAATTACAGGGTGACCCAAAAAAACGGGAATTTTTGAAGTGTGTATTGGCAGACATGCGCAAGTGGCAGCACTGCGAGACAGTGACCTTGAGTAAGTAAACACACCCCCATTTTAGTAACCATTGGAGGCTGTGCCAGAATTGTTCGGTAACCGTGTGATCTCCAGATTCGGTAACGTTCCCTGGCCCCCTAGATCGGCAGATTTGTCTGTTTGTGATTTTTTCTTGTGGGGGCTATCTCAAGAGTAAAGTGTACACGACTCCACCAAGAACTGTGGATGAGTTCAAACAGAGAATTCAGGATGAAATTCACAGTATCCCAGCTGAGATGTTGCAGCGGTCAATGAGGAATCTCAACAGCAGATTTCAGGGATGCATTCGTACAGGAGGACGCCATCTACAGGAAGGAATTTAAAAAAAATTAAAATTCCATCATTGGTTCTTAAATGGCATGTTTTAAGGTTTCTATTACTATGAATAAAATATTTTTCTTCCATCACTCTTGATTTTATTAGATTGTTAAAAAGTTCCCGTTTTTTTTGTGTCACCTTGTATTTAAATTTACCAACTGTCCTTTCACAAAAAAGATTTGAAAAACCTGGAAAAAACTGACATTTCCTGAGAAAAACAAGTGCAATTTTAACAATATTATGCCACAACAAGCATTAAAACACAATGTTACACAAACATTTAGTAACAGGCAGAATATTGTTAAAATTACACATATTTTTCTTTAGACATTTCAGGTTGTTCATATTCGGGTTATCCACATTTAATTGTTAAAGGATAGTTTGTTAATGTAAATATTTTCAAAGTGTAATGGGTTTTTTTCCACATTAGACAAGTAAAAATGGGCAAAAATGATCAATAAATTTAACAAAATAAGCATCAAAATTAACAAAAATTTACAAATTAATCAATAAAATTAATGAAATAAGCATCAAAGTCAACAAAATAATCAATAAATTAAACTTAATATTTAATTTTTGTATTTGTGCCAGAACAGCAAAACATTAAATTGTGTTTTAGTGCAAAAAGTAAAATTAGAGTGTGAAAATATTTACATTTACTAACTATCCCTTCACAAAAAGATGTGAGTAAAACTGAAATAACTGAAATTTCACGAGAAAATAAGAGCAATTTTAACATTATTATGCCTCAACTTATCATTTATACATGTGCATTAAATGCAATGTTACACAAGCATTTAGTAACGAGCAGAATATCGTTTAAATTTTGGAGTTTGGAATTAAAATAAGAACAATTTCTATCATATCTTGTTTGCAAATGTAAATTTTTTATAATGTAATGTTATTCTTTTCACATTAAACCAGTCAAAATGAACAAAAATGGACAAGAATTATCAATAGATTTAACTAAATAAGCAACAAACTTAACAAAATAGTCAATAATTTGACCTAAATTAGCATAAAAATGAATGAAAATTGAGAAAATAATCAATAAATTAACTAAATATGTATGTATCAAAATAAACGTTGTCAACTCCAAACTTTTCTCTGTGTTTTTAAGCAAGGGTGTCAAACATACGGTCTGTGGCCCAAATCCGGCCCACCACAGATTCCAAACTGGCTTGTGGGAAGAAATTGACAAAAAATAAATGCAAAATTGAAACTGAAAACGTTAAAAGTCAGTGGTGCCTTGTCAGCGATGTTTGAGCACAAGTGGGACAGACCAATGAAATAATAACAGAATAATCTATAAATAATGACAACTCCAATTTTTTCCTGTTTGTTTCAGTGCAAAAAAACCATTAAATTATGAAAATACGTACGTTTACTAACTGTCCTTTCACAAAAAAGATTTGAAAAAAACCTGGAAAACTGACATTTCCTGAGAAAAATAAGTGCAATTTTAACAATATTATGCCACAACAAGCATTAAACACAATGTTACACAAACATTTAGTAACAGGCAAAATGTTGTTGAAATTTTCGAGTTTGGGACTAAAATAAGAACAGTTTCTACAATATTTCACCTCTGTTTAGAATTAACACAACATACAGATCACAGTGGATCTACAAATGCACAAAACATTTAGTAACAGGCAGAATATTGTTAAAATTGTGACTATTTTTCTTTAGATATTCCATGTTGCTCATATTGTTCAGGTTATACATTTACTGTTAAAGGATAGCTTGTAAATGTTGATAGTTTCATCAGTTGAAGTAAAAAATAGACAAAAATTATCAATAAATTTCACTAAATTAGCATAAAAATTAACAAAAATGGGAAAATTAATTAATAAAATTAACTAAATAAGGATCAAAATGAATGAAAACGGACAAAATAATCAATAAAATGAACTAAACCAGCATCAAATCCAGCAAAATAATCAATAAATTAAATAAATAAGCATCAAAATGAATGAAATGGGACAAATAATCGATAAAATGAACTAAATAAGCATCAAGATTAATGAAAATTGACAAAATAATCAATAAATTAACCAAATAAGCATCAAAATGGCCAAAGTAATAAATAAAATAACTAAAAAGCATCAAAATGAATGAAAATTGACAAAATAAGCAATTAAAATTTACTAAATAAGCATCAAAATCAGCAAAATAATCAATAAATTAATTAAATAAGCATCAAAATGAATGAAATGGGACAAAATAATCAATAAAATGAACTAAATAAGCATCAAAATCAGCAAAATAAATAAATTAACTAAATAAGCATCAGAAGAATGAAAATGGACAAAATAATCAATAGAATGAACTAAATAAGCATCAAAATCAGCAAAATAATCAATAAATGTAACTAAATAGGCATCGAATGAAAAATGTCAACTCCAAATTTTTCTCTATTATTTTAAGCAATCGATAAAAGAACTAAAAAGCATCAAAATGAATGAAAATGGACAAAATAATCAATAAAATTTACAAAATAATTTCTCTATTATTGAAGCAAGTGAATCAAACATGTGACCCGTGGCCCAAATGTGGTCCGCCACAGACTGTAATCTGACCTGGAGGGAAGAATTAACGGTCAGTGGTGTTGAACAAATGGTGTTGGCGTATTTACAGCGGGAACTGTTGTAGATGGTCATTCATATGCACTGTCCCAAACAAACAACAAATAAATAAATAAATAAATTTAGCCCAGTTTGATCAAAGTGGGTCAGACCAGTAAAATAATAACAGAATAACCAGTAAATAATGACAACTGCAACTTAAGAACTGCAGAATTTTAAACCTGTCTGTTTGTTACTAAATGTTTTGGGCCTTTTGGGTCCTGATCTGTAAAGCACGTGTATAAAATGATCAGCTGAGGCAGAATATCAAGAAAATTGCACTTAATTTTCTGAAGAAATTTCAATTTATTTTCAGTTCATTCCCATCTGTTTGGACAGTTTGTAAATGTAAATATTTTCATAATTAAATTTTTTTTTAGTTTTTTTTTTTTACATTTATTTCTGTTAATTTTCTTCACGGTTCTCTTGTTTTTGTTCATTTTTGTGCATGTTTTGTTCTCGTTTTTTTCTTAATTTGGTCATATTTGTTGGCTTTTTGTTTTGTGCCTTTTTGGGTCTGATCTATAAAGCACGTGTATAAATGATAAGCTGAGGCAGAATGTTGTTAAAATTGCACTTAATTTTCTTAAGTGATTTCAGGTTTTTTCAGGTTATTTATTTATTTAACCTTTATTAACCAGGAAGAAAATCCCATTGAGATTAAGAACCTCTTTTCCAAGGGAGTCCCGGCCAAGAGGCAGCACAGCACATAGTTACAACATACAGTTACAACATACAGTTACATTATACAGTTACAACATACAGTTACATTATACAGTTACAACATACAGTTACATTATACAGTTACAACATACAGTTACATTATACAGTTACAACATACAGTCATTTAAAGGACCAGTCCACCTACAGGGTGGGGAAGCAACATTTACAATGAACATTTAGTTTTTCTCAGCAGGCACTACGTCAATTGTTTTGAACCCAAACATATACTGATGTCATAATCATACCTAACACTATTATCCATACCTTTTCACCAAACTTTTGCCCATATGAGTAATCAGGAAAGCAAACGTCAAAGAGTGTGTGATTTGCTGAATGCACTCGTCACACCAAAGGAGATTTCAAAAATAGTTGGAGTGTCCATAAAGACTGTTTATAATGGAAAGAAGAGAATGACTATGAGCAGAACTATTACCAGAAAGTCTGGAGTGGAGGAAGCAACAAAAAATGTACCAAAGCTTTTATTAAAGCTCTCAAATCCAAAATCCTAAAGCACAGGTGTCAAACATGCGGCCCGGGGGCCAAATCCAGCACTCCAAAGGGTCCAGTCTGGCCCATAGGATAAATTTGTGAAAAGCAAAAGCTAAGATATTAACAATCCTTTTAGTTCAGGTTCCACATTCAGACCAATTCAATCTCAAATGGGCAGGATTCAGTCAACTATCATAATAACATATAAATAATGACAAATCCAAATTTTTCTTTGTAAATGTAAATATTTTCATGCATTTACACTAAAACAAAGTATAATTTCACAAAAAATGTGGATAACCTGAACAAATATGAACAACCTGAAATGTCTTAAGAGAAGTAAGGTTCTGCCTGTTACTAAATGTTTTGTGTATTTGTAGATCCACTGTGATCTGTAAGTTATAATGTACATGTGTAAATGATAAACTGAGGCAGAACATTGTTAAAATTACACTTATTTTTTCAGTTTGTTCAAGTTATTCACATCTTTTGAAAGGATCGTTTGTAGATGTAAACCTTTTCATTATGTAAATTTACTTTTTTTCGCTCTAAAACACAGAGAAAAGTTTGCAGTTGACATTATTTAATATTATTCTGTATTATTTCACTGGTTCGGCCCACTGCAGATCACATTTGGCTGAATGTGGGACTGAACTAAAATGAGTTTGACAGCCCTGTTCTGAAGGATCCATGAGAAAAATGGCAGTTGAACTTGAGGTAGACAACAAGACCGTTAGAAATGCAGTAAAATATGATTTGAAGATTTAAATTCTCATGACTTTCAATAAACTAATTGGTCATACACTGTCTTTCAATCCCTGCCTGTCTTTCAGGATTGTAAATTTTGCTTCCCCACCCTGTATGTAAAACACGTGCAAGTCCTTGAGATATTCTCTAACACTGAGTTTGGATTTAAAAGCATTCAGACAGATCAGTTCAGTCACTTTCCCAGTCTCTTAGCAGCATATTCCATGAGCAAGTATTTATAGTTTTTTGCAAAAGGAATTTTTGTAAATGTAGAAATGTTTACACTTCAAAATTCAATTTTACTTTTTTTTGCACTAAAACAAATAGAAAAATGTGGAATTCTCAATATTTATATGCTATCTTTCCATTATTTGACTGTCCGGCCCACCTTAGATCATATTGCTCTAAAGCACAGGTGTCAAACATGCGGCCCGGGGGCCAAATCCGGCCCGCCAGATGGTCCAATCCGGCCCTTGGGATGAATTTGTGAAATGCAAAAATTACACTAAGATATGAACAATACAGGATGTTAAAATCATTGCAGGTCAATTCAATCAAAAAATAA
This sequence comes from Sphaeramia orbicularis, assembly GCF_902148855.1. NCBI lineage: Eukaryota > Metazoa > Chordata > Actinopteri > Kurtiformes > Apogonidae > Sphaeramia > Sphaeramia orbicularis. The sequence continues at coordinate 48,451,119 of NC_043979.1, read as the reverse complement.
TCAGACCAGTAAAATCCTATCATAATAACCTATAAATAATGAAAACTGTATATTTTTCTCTTTGTTTAATGTAAAAAAAAAAAAAAAGTTACATTACACAAGAATATTTACATTTACAGACTAGCCTTTTACAAAAAATGAGAATATCTAACATGTCTTAAGAGAAGTATGTGAATTTTAGTAATATTCTCCTTGTTATTTAACCGTTTTGTGTATTTGTAGATCCACTGTGATCTGTAAGTTGTGATTCACATGAATAAGTGATAAACTAAGGGTAACATTGTTAACATTGCACTTATTTTACTAAATAATTTTCAGGTTCATATTCTTTCATGTTATGTTCAAGTACAATTCATAGATGTAAACGTTTTCATTACGGAATTTAAATTTTTCCACTCAAAAGTTATTATTATCTTATTATTTATATTATTTTACTGGTCCGGCCCACTTTATATCATATCAGGCTGTATGTGGAACTGAACTGAAATAAGTTTGACACCCCTGCTCTAAAGTGACTTGGACATCCCTGCGTTAAACCAAGAAGAACATTTGTAGTTGTCATTATTTCTCGGCTATGATGCAGTTCTTTTCCTTGAACACAGTGCTCTGAATGTGGAACCTGAACTAAAATGACTGTTAATATGTTCAGTGTAATCTCCACATTTCCCACATTCATCCCAGGGGCCGGACTGGACCCTCTGGGGGGTCAGTTTTGGGCCACGGCCTACGTGTTTGACCCCCCCGGTTTAAAGGCTTCAGTGCAGAAATAGAAGCTGTTTTCTTTGCAAACAAGCGTGTCGCGGCTGAAACCCTGTGTGATCCCCCCAGCGCAGTGGGGCTGGGGGGGTGTGGGTGTGGTAATATGCTCAGGTGTGGATGTGTCACGTCTGCCTCATAATGAATAATACATGGCAGCTGCAGGTGGGTCATCTGTGTCAATCTGTTTTCCTCCTGCGGTTGGTTTTTGTTTCTTATTCTGTGAGGCTGCGTTTGACAATAAATGGACCAAAAAATACAAACTAAGCAATCTTCAAACACCCCCCCCCCCCATGTGATCACCGGCCAAACCTGCAAAAACAAAAGGGCGGATTCTAAAAGTCCTGATCATCTCAGAGGCAGTGTTTTCACGTCTGTTCTGTCAACAAAAGTATGTAAACGTCTAAAATTCATGTTGTAATTATGTAGACGTGTGAGAAGAATGAAATTTGTGTGGATGCAACCGATGATATGTTGTCTACAGGGTGGGGAAGCCAAATTTACACTGAACATTTAGTTGTTTTTTCTCAGCAGGCACTACGTCAGTTGTTTTGAAACCAAACATATACTGATGTCATAATCATACCTAACACTATTATCCATACCTTTTCACAAACTTTCGCCCATATGAGTAATCAGGAAAGCAAACGTCAAAGAGTGTGTGATTTGCTGAATGCACTCGTCACACCAAAGGAGATTTCCAAAATAGTTGGAGTGTCCATAAAGACTGTTTATAATGGAAAGAAGAGAATGACTATGAGCAAAACTATTATCAGAAAGTCTGGAAGATACTATTAAAGAAGAATGGGAGAAGTTGTCACCCCAATATTTGAGGAACACTTGTGCAAGTTTCAGGAAGCGTGTGAAGGCAGTTATTGAGAAAGAAGGAGGACACATAGAATAAAAACATTTTCTATTATGGACATTTTCTTGTGGCAAATAAATTCTCATGACTTTCAATAACTAATTGGTCATACACTGTCTTTCAATCCCTGCCTCAAAATATTGTACATTTTGCTTCCCCACCCTGTATATGTAATGTACTGGGTTTTTTGTTCTTTTTTTTTTTTTTTTGAACTTATATTTATTAGTTTAAAAGAACAACAACAAAAAGAAAACACAACAACATAAATAAGTCTGGGTAGCACAGTCTTATCAATTATTTCACTTATATAATGTCCATTTTTTCCACTTTTTGTTCATTTGTGGTTCTTGTCGTCTCAATCTGTGTGTTAGTTTTCCATTACAATATGTCCTCCATCATATTATCCATTGATCCTTTGATGGTTCATTCATCTTCCCCCATTTCCTTGTTCTACATTTTTTTTGCAGCTATCAACATCACCTTTACCAAATATTTATCATATTCACATATAGTGCCATCACCAAAGTCGCACAAATAAAGAATTTCAGGTTTCTTTGGAATTGTGTATCCTAATACTTGACATAGGACATTGCGGATCATTTCCCAATATTCCCAAAGTTTTGAACATTTCCAAAAAACATGAGAATGGTCACATCCATCTCCCCGCATTCTCTCCAACATTCCGATGCCTCTGGAACTGTTTACTTTTAAACTTGGGTGGAATTAAAAAATCTTACAAGATTTTTCAGGCGAATTCCCTCCACGTCCGAGAGCTAGTAGTTGTATGATGGAATTTCCACATGTTTAGCCAATCTATATCATCAATTTTCTATGTCAAATTCTCTTTCCCATTTTACTTTTACATAGTAAGTTTTTTTTTTGTTTATTTTTACCATGTTTAAGGCCGTGGGGGGGGTTGGTGAATAAAATGGGGGTAATAATATGTAACAGCGGAAGGGGGGGTAAGAGAGGAGGGAGGGGCTTCTCCATAAGTACCATGACTTATATATTTCTCTCTCTCTCTCTCTCTGATGTCTTCACAACTAACTTATGAGTAATGGAAAATGTAATCTGGACAAAAAAAATAGTGATTTGATTTATATCGTGATACATATCGATATCGTCTGATAAAAAAAATTATCGCAATATGATTTTTTCCATGTCGCCCAGGCCCTACCGTCGACTAAAACCATCTACTGATCTAAACTATTTAATACCTGTTGATAAGATAAGATAAAAGAAAAAAACAGCAAAATTAGTGAAAAATGGGCAAAATGAGACAAAAAAACGAACAAAATAGGCAAAAAAAAAGGACAAAAATGAACACAAGTAAGTAGCACAATGGAATGGAGGGATAGATAGATAGATACTATGTACTAAATTAAAAGTATAGAAACAGAACTGGTAAAATAAAAAAGTGGAATATTTCAGTGGAAACAGATGCAAAAGTAATATTAACCCTTTATAATTCACTCATTGAAATGCTGCGAAATTCAACATGTCAACATTACTATGTTATTGGAGGACTTAACAAGATTTCATTGCTTTCCTGAACATTTTCTAACATTTTTATTGTTATGTAGGAAATCAAGGTAAGTGAAGTTACCATATTTGGTTCCTTACCTGTAAGTGGCACAAAAAAAAAAAAAAATCAAGAAAAACACATGTAAAATGAAAGGAACATGTATTTTAGAACATTAGACTAACATAAGTGCTCATTGTAACTGCTGATGTCACTGTTTTGTAATGTGAATGTGTGCGGAAATGACCAAAAATAGTGAAGTTACCATATTTGGTTCCTTCCCTGTAAGAGGCAAAAAAAAAAAAAAAGAAAATAAAGAATCCAAGAAGTAAATATAAAAAAAATCCAAGAAAATTACATGTAACTGTTACTGTCACTGTTTTTTAATGTGAATTTGTGTGTAAATGACCAAAAATAGGGAAGTTACCATATTTGGTTCCTTACCCATAAGAGGCAAAAAAAAAAAAAAAAAATCCAAGAAGTAAATATAAAAAAATCCAAGAACACATGTAACTGTTACTGTCACTGATTTGTAATGTGAATGTGTGTGGAAATGACCAAAAAAATTGAAGTTACCGTATTTGGTTCCTCACCTGTAAGAGGCAAAAAAAAAAAAAAAAAAAAAAAAAAAAGAAAATCCAAGAATATAAAAAATCCAAGAAAAACACATGCAACTGTTGCTGTCACTGTTTTCTAATGTGAATGTGTACAGAAATGACCAAAAATAGTCACTTGCCCCATAAAGGGTTAAAGTGCATAATGGAAATCGGTTTATGAGCAGGTTTAAACATCAGGGTTTCCAGCTGACGGAGGCTGAAAAAAACCACATACTCTGACTCTACATGGACGACTCAAAGGTATATTTGGTGGAAAACGTAACAAACATTTCAAGTTAAACACACAGCTCTTCAGTAAAGGGACGGAAAACGCCACCTCTGAAATGATCACGACTTTTGGTTTGTGCGTTTCCTCTGTGCTCCATCAGAAGGTCAGGGCTTTCTCTTTCCGCCGCTCTCTGAATGTTCTCCGTCGGCTGCAGGTGTAAACACCAGTAACACCGAGCATTCCTCAAGTGCAGTCCTTCTGGAAAAAAAAACCCAACACCCCGGCACAGCTTCCACCCACTCTTGATCTTCAGAGGCTAATGAGAGCTAAAATCCTCCAGCCCTCTTTTCTTGTTGCTAAAAGCCTCTTTGTTGCCATGGCGACCAGCACTCTTTTCCCCTCATTTTTTTTATTTTTTTCCTCCATCTGAAATGTTTTTTTTTTCTTTCCCCGTCTGCTCTGAAATTGATCGCTCCGTACTCGTTAAATGCGTTCATACATTTTAATGTATTTGATTTGATTTTTACATGAGTGTCTGTTACGAATATGATCCTTTTAATAAACACAAGGAAGGGAATTCAATCTGTTTAAACTTTTAGACACACACACAGAATTTTACACGTCTTTATCTCGTTACACAAGGATTATTTCAAATCCCTTTGTAGTCATCGGAGTTAAAATCTACTCATTGACTCCAGATCACATCAGTGAGTATGACTTACAATAGATGGACTGATGATTCCTCAGGCCTTTTCCTGCCTCTGTCCGTCATGTACAGTCCATCTGACCTCTGAGTCCAGACCAGTTTGTGCTCAGGTCTTTTAAAGGCAACAAAGCATTTCCAGTCGAGGCCCCGCAGCTATCTGTCTGAGCAGATCAGGTCGACCCTGAAGAGTCTGTTTGTCAAAGATAAGTGGAATCTTAACACGTGGACAGAAGTATGTGGACACGTTGAATTCAGGTGTTTTTCTAAAAGGGGTCTGGGATACAAAACAATAAGGACTAATGTCAGAGTATGGTAATTTGGCAATGTCTACTGCCACAGTACTGTGGCACAAAATATGGGTTTGTCTATTACCACAGACCAATCAAATGTTAGCATTTGTACTAGAGCCAATCACAGATACTGTTCCATGAACTCATTCTCCTCTTGTTTCCATAGTACTGTGATCATATATGGAGTATACTGTACAGTACTGTGTTCATATATGGAGTATACTGTACAGTACTGTGGTCATATATGGAGTATACTGTACAGTACTGTGGTCATATATGGAGTATACTGTACAGTACTGTGGTTATATATGGAGTATACTGTACAGTACTGTGGTTATATATGGAGTATACTGTACAGTACTGTGGTGATATATGGAGTATACTGTACAGTACTGTGGTGATATATGGAGTATACTGTACAGTACTGTGGTCATATATGGAGTATACTGTACAGTACTGTGGTCATATATGGAGTATACTTCAGTTAATTCTTTTGTGCATTTCATTGCCACAGTACTGTGGCAACTGATGGAAGAAATGACAAATTAATGATAGTATACAGTACAGAATAGGAATAATTGTTGTAAATCAGGGGTCTCAAACATGCGGCCCGGGGACCAAATGTGGCCCGCCAAACGTTCCAATGCGGTCCGTGGGATGAATTTGAATTCCACAGTCAGGGCTGTCAAACTCATTTTAGTTCAGGTTCCACATACAGACCAATATCATGGTGAGTAAAATAATAACATAACAACCTTCTAAAAATAATGACTCCATATTTTCTTCTCAGTTTGATGAGAAAAAAATATTACATTATGCTGATAAACTTAAATTTTTTATCTGTTTTAGTGCAAAAAACAGCATTTAATTATGAAAATATTTACATTTACAAACTATCCTGTAACAATTAAATGTGAGTAACCTGAACAAATATGAACAACCTGAAATGTGTAAAGAAAATTCAGTCCAATTTGAACTCTTTTCTTCCTGTTCCTCAGTGTTTAGTGTCTGTAGATCTGATCCAGAATGCACATGGACTAATGATAAGTTGAGGCAGAATATTGTTAAAATTGCATTTATTTTTCTCAAGAAATTTCAGCTTTTTCAGTTTATTCACATCTTTTTTGTTTGGATAGTTTATAAAAGTAAGTATTTTTATAATTCAACAGGGTTTTTTGCACTAAAACAAAGACAACGATTTGGAGTTGTCATTATTTATAGGTTATTATGCTGTTATTTTACTGGTTCGGCCCACTGGAGATAAAATGGGGCTGAATGTGGAACCTGAAAGAAAATAAGTTTGAGAGCCCTGTTGTAAATACTCTATATGTTGTTTTATGGTGTTCTTTGCTCTGGAGGCTGGAGAAGGTGGGCGGAGCTACGTGTTAGATGTAGTAGTGTGTCATGTGACTTCAGTTCTGTGTCAGTTCAGTGCTGTGGTCCTGTGGAACTCTGCACTCGGAACGTTGTCCCAGTGGCTGATTTATATCAATGTCAGATTTACCTACTGGCGCTCTACCCCCCCCCCCCCCCCCACACACACACACACACACACACACACACCCCACCCCCCTCCCTTGTTTGAAAAATTAGGAAAAAAAAACAAAGGAAATGCTACTCTGACTAGGAGTTGAACCCAAGTCTTCCACATTGCAGCCTGATACATTACCAAGTGAGCTACATGTCCACTCTGTCTCAGGTCGACACTGTCTGAATGTCTTGGTACTTTTCGGGATGTACGTTACCAGTCTACACATGATATAATGTGGGTACTGATTGGCTCCGTGGTAACAGACAAACCCATATTCATGCCACAGTACTGTGTCAATAGCCACTTCGAATTTATTAATAATATATTTCATTTCATTTATTAAGATCCCCATTAGCAACTGATGATTCAGTTGCTATTCTTCCTGGGGTCTTCTCTACATTACATTACAATTTTAATTATTTTACATTAATCTTACACTGTTCACACACACACACACACACACACACACACACAGGACATATACAACAGCCCAAGGCAATTAAAATAAATAAACAAACATATATGGATGTTTCTAAACTGTATGGACATTAATATTGGGACACATCATGTCTACAGCTGTAAGATGTCCTGTTCATGAGGGTTTCAGATAAAAACATCAACATTTTCTTAAAGTTTAATAGTAGATTTTACTTCCTCAGTCAGAAATGATGAAAGTAGATGGTTAGTTGTGGTAGAAAATTCTTTACAGTCAAAGCAGGAAAAATATTTTTGGAAATTTAGAGGAACATTTAAAATCATAGCCATGGGTTTAGAAAAATAAATCAGTGTTGAGAGAAATTAAGTAAAAACCAGCTCTGAGGCAAATCTCCCATTAAACTTTAAGAAAATATTGATGTTTTCATCTTAAATCCTCATGAACAGGACATCTGACAGCTGTAGACATGATGTGTCCCAATATTTATGTCCATATAGTTTAGAAACAGCAATATTACCTTGAAGTTTAATGGTAGATTTTTCTTCCTCAGTGAGATGTGATGAAAATAGATGGTTAGTTGTGGTGGAAGATTTTTCTATACGACTGACAACTATCATTTCAGGACTTGAATCTGTGGTATTTTTGGTCAATTTTAACAATAACATCTAAAAACTGGGAACTCCACTGTTACACAATTATTAGACATGTGAGTATTTGGACCATATCGTCATTTTTATCCATATTTTCCAACTCTAACCTATAGAAAGTCAGTTTATTATTGGAATTAATCATTCTCAGATGATTATATATTTGTATATATTGATGTTTTTATCTCAAATCATCATAAACAACACTTCTTACTTATTTTATTTTGATGCTTATTTTGTTCATTTTTTGTGCTTTTTTGTTCTTTTTGATACTTGGGTTGTTCATTTTTATTAATTTTGTTGCTTATTCTGTTCCTTTTTGTGAGGGTTTTTTGCTAACCATCTACTTTCTTCACATCTGACTGAGGAAGAAAAATCTCCCATTAAACTTTAAGGAAATATTGATGTTTTTATCTCAAATCCTCATGAACAGGACATCTGACAGCTGTAGACATGATGTGTCCCAATATTTATGTCCATATAGTTTAGAAACATCAATATTTCCTTAAAGTTTAATGGTAGATTTTTCTTCCTCAGTGAGACATGAAGAAAGTAGATGGTTGAGATGTGGTAGAAAATGATTATTTACAGTCAGAGCAGGAAAAATATTTTATAAATTTAGAGGAAGAACATTTAAAATCATAGTCACTGATAAACTAAAATCAATATCAATGTTGAGAGAAATGAAACCAAAACCATCTCTGTGTCATTTTGGAAGCAAAGATAACAATTTAAACCAAACTAACCAATGAAATGATATTCATCCCATAATATAAAACTATATTCTGACATTAGTCATTATTGTTTTGTTAGAAAAGAAACACCTGAATTCAACGTGTCCACATACTTTTGTCCACATAGTTTACCACAGTGCGTAGACAAAATGAGACCAAACTGATGTGAAGTATAGTTTACTTTGTTTCTTCAAACTTTTCATCACGCTGTAATTTGACAAATCTTCTTTGGTCTCTGTGTCTTGGTTCACGAAGGGCTGCTTCTGTAGATCTGCATCAGCGTTTCCACAAAAACAAACAAACTGTTTTCGTCGTAGTATCACACGAATACCAGCTGCAGATGAGAAACAAAGGGGTTTCGTATTACACGCAGCCACTAGTGCGTAAAACTCCTATAACCTCTCATGATTTTAATGAGTTTTAATTTCCTTCAGCTGTCTTTTTTAGTTCCTGTGAAACATTTATTTTCTCTCCACTTCTTGCACTTGTTCTCATTTAAAACCTTGTGATTCCACGACTGGTTTTTATTTTGCTGCTTCTGTGAAATCCAACTGAAAAACTCTATAAATGCAGCTCATTATATAAATGTGTGACGCCTCTGCGCCTCCTCAGTTCAGATCTAATCCTCGCGTCTGCTCAGACAAACTAAACCACAGTGAAATGAATAAATATTTTAGTTATATTAGTCTTGTTCAGTAACATCAAACAAAAAGCTGTGAAAGCAGCTTGAGTTGGATGACAGGAGGAACTACTGCTTTGTTTTTTTTTTTGTTTTTTTTTTTTCTGTTTTGTTTAGTTTTCTTCGGCTCAGTCTTAGTAGATTAAAAACATAAGTGTGAGAGAATCCGATGAATGCAGGGTTTCAGAACAAATGAAGCCTGTAATTGATGACTTATTGATGCATAATCTCATTAAAACATTAGTTAAAACTCATAGAGAATAATGTTGGACTGAGACTTGAAGCAGACTCTTTAGATGAATAATAAATCTCAATTCAAGAATAATTGATCTAATGCATCATCACTTCTAAGACTAAAGTGGTTCGATCCAGTGTGAATATTCCAAACACACTTAGTTCTACCAAAACCACCAATGAATCATCCCTGTGTGTCCACAGACTGAACCAGACACTGAAGAAAGGATAAAGATCATGGTTTTACTAAGGCTGTGTTTTGGCAAGAATCTGACCATACAATCGGATCACAATACTGTTAAAAAGGCAATTTTTTGTTTCTTCCTTTTTTTTAAATGATTATTTCCTTGAAGAATTGACTTACACCAGAAATCTGCACAAATACAAACTACATTTTTATTTGATCAGAACAGGATCCAATGCTGTATCACAAAATGTTCCTGTGTTCAAACTGAAATTATGTTTTACAGACATTACAACTAACTAACATTATAACATTATTTTAGTTCAATCCCAACAAAGGAACTAACATTATTTAATAAAAGAGTGTTAAAGAATAATAAGTAAAATATAAACAACAAAGAAAAACACAAATGAACCTCCACAACATCTGCATTTGAATAAATACCAAAAAATATCGATACACTACTTTTTTATAGCGATACAGTATTGTGAAATGAAATATTACAATATATCGCAGAACCGATATTTTCTTACACCCCTAGTTTCTACACATCTGTGTCACATAAGATTTTTTTCAAAAACTAAAACTCATAGATGGTTATTTTAACAGTCGCTCAAAATAACAATGTATCTCATAATGTTCACATGCTGCATCGGCTGATAGTTTACATTATAGCTCTGTTAGCTTAGCTCTGTTTTTAGACTGAAAACAGCCACAGTAAAACCACTAATCACCTCCATTTTCTCTATGGTTTAGACAGTTAAACTAAAGTATAGTAAAACCAAACTAAAAGATGGTTTAAACAGACTAAAAGTTTGTAAAACTAGTATAAAAGACAGGAAAACTAAACTAAAATTTGGTAAAACAGACTAAAATTTGGTAAAACAGGTCTAAAAGATTGTAAAACCAAACTATTTGATGGTTAAACCAGACTTAAAGATGATTATACTAGACTAAAGTATAGTAAAACCAAACTGAAAGATGGTTTAAACAAACGAAAAGTTGGTGAAACTAATATAAAAGACATTAGAATTAAACTAAAAGGTGTAAAATGTGAACAAAAAAGATAATAAAACCAAGCTAAAACATGATGAATGCAACTAAAGGACAATTAAACTAGACTAAAGTATAGTAAAACCAAACTCAAAGATGGTTTAAAAAGACTAAATGTTTATAAAACTAGTATAAAAAAACAGTAAAATGAAACTAAACATAGTTAAAATAGATTAACATTTGTTTAAACGAATCTAAGACAATCAAACCAAACTATTTCATGGTTAAACCAGACTTAAAAATGGTAAAAGTAGACTAAAGTATAATAAAACCAAACTAAGAGACAGTTTAAACACATAAGAGTTTACATTATAGCTCTGTTAGCTTAGTTCTGTTTTTAGACTGAAAACAGCCACAGTAAAGCCACTAATCACCTCTGTTTTCTGTGATTTAGACACTTAAACTAAAGTGTTGTAAAACCAAGCTAAGAGATGGTTTAAACAGACTAAAAGTCGCTGAAACTAATATAAAAGACATTAAAATTAATCTAAAATGTGTAAAACGTGAACAAAATAAGATGATAAAACCAAACTAAAAGATAGCAAATGCAACTAAAGGAGAATTAAACTAAAGTATAGTAAAACCAAACTAAAAGATGGTTTAAACAAACTAGAAGTTGGTGAAACTAGTATAAAAGACAGTAAAATGAAATGAAACATGGTTAAAACAGACTAAAATTTGTTAAAACAAATCTAAAAGACTATCAAACCAAACTATTTCATGTTTAAACCAGACTGAAAGATGATAAAACTAGACTGAGACAGTTTAAACAGATAACAGTTTACCTTATAGCTTTGTTAGCTTAGCTCTGTTAGCTTAGCTCTGTTTTAGAGTGAAAACAGCCACAATAAAACCACAAATTCCCTCCATTTTCTAGACCACAGGTGTCAAACATGCGGCTCGGGGGCCAAATCCGGCCCGCCAAAGGGTCCAGTCTGGCCCTAGGGATGAATTTGTGCAAAAATGCAAAAATTACACTCAAGATATGAACAGTCCTTTTAGTTCAGGTTCCACATTCAGAACAATTCAACCTCAAGTGGGCAGGAGCAGTAAAATACGATCAAAATAACGTAAAAATAATGACAACTCCAAATTTTTCTCATTGTAAATGTAAATATTTTCATGTATTTAATTTTGCAAAAAATATGAATAACCTGAACAAATATGAACAACCTGACATGTTTTAAGAGAAGTACAATTTTAACAAGATTCTGTCTGATATTAAATGTTTCGTGTGTTTGTAGAGCCACTGTGATCTGTAAGTTATAGTGTACATGTGGAAATGAGAAACTGAGACATAATATTGTTAAAATTACACTTATTTTTTTCAGTTTAATCACATTGTTTGAAAGGACAGTTTTGTAAATATAGACCTTCTCATAATGTAAATGTACTTTTTTTTGCTCTAAAACAGAGAAAAGTTTGGAGTTGACATTATTTATATATTATTATGTTATTATTTTACTGGTTCGGCCCATTTCAGATGAAATTTAGCTGTTTGTGGAACTGAACTGAACTGAGTTTGACAGCCCTGTTCTATACGGTTTATACGGCTAAACTAAAATGACGTAAAACCAAACTAAGAGACAGTTTAAACAGACTAAAAGTTGGCCAAACTAAACTAAAAGGTGGATAAAATAAACTGAAACTGTTTCCACTAGGGCTGGGCAAGTTAACGCATTATTACCGCATGAACGCATTCATTAAATAACGCCAACAATTTTTTTTTAATCTCCCGTTAATGCTGTTCTGCCTTTCAAGCAAGTCTTAGTTCATTTATACATATGGACTCTTATTTTGAAAGTCATGCTTTTATTTTGGCGCTCTACACGCCGGTGCTCTGTGTGAACTGTGTACGAGCTGAGAGGAGAAAAGTGAGCGAGCTTTTCCAAGTAATGCTGAATCAAACTTTAACTCCTGCAGTTCAACGCCTGTATGTGTCAATCATTCTGTTGTTTGCTAAATAATTTCACATGCAAACGTGCCGTTAGAAACATGTTTATGACGTTATTTTGGATGTGTTTATTACAATGTGTTATTAACATGTTTAAGCTACAGACGTCTTAGCGAGGACAGTACACTTGTAACTCCTATTCTTCTGCTTGTGTGCGTGTAGCGATTAGCTCGGCAGATAGACAGCAGGTTTAACAAGAAAAGCCCAAAACTTGTGTCCAAATCTGTTCCTGTAGACTCGCTGTAAAACTGACACATACAAACAAAATATGTCTGAGTTCTGTTCACTTAGTACATTTACATGGCATTATACATTTAAATGAATGGGAAAAATACCACTAGCTCGATGCTAACTTGAATGGGAAAATCCATAGACATGCTAACGATTAACATTTACAGATTAATTTAAGATTTACGTCTTTTTATCCAACAACAAAGGTTCACATCAGAGATATTTGATACTATTCATTCTGACAACAACTGAACAGAAAATACTCACAGGTAAACATTTTTGGGGCCATACAAACGGAGTGAAAGAAACGTGTCTGTTAGTTCCTTCTTATGTCTGAACTGACTACGGGAACACCACAAGGACAAAACATACGTTAGTGACACTTATTCTGACCACTAGAGGGCCCCCTTTGTTTACTTTGAACAACTGAACATCACATATTATTGTTCTTATTAGTATTAGTACTGATTAGTGGGACTAAGACTCCTGTCAATCACTCACAAGTGTAAATAAACTGTGTGGACATAAACATGTGTAACAGTAGCGGTCTGTTCCATGGACATTTTCATTTGAAATGTCTTCAGATGGTGGGGGGGGGACACACAGGTGTTTGGAAGCCCTGAAATGTGCAATTATTTTAATCAGCGGAGAACTTCAGTCTGAAATATCACTGAAAGGAAATACACACTGTTGATGCAGGCAACCCCCCCCCCCCCCCCCCCCCAATATAAGTATATGATTAATCGCAGAAATCCACGCGATTAATTGCGAATACAATTGTAATCGCTGCCCAGCACTAGTTTCCTCACATCTGTAGTATGTTTTGTGGTTCATCTATTACACTGGGTTACAAAAAAATGTTTTTTGCAAGTTGTCTAGATTTTTTCAACTGAATTAGCACCATTTTGCACCGCTAAATCCAAAAATGACATCTGTTTTTTTCAATCAGGTCAGGTTTTTTTGCTAATTTGATTTGAAAAATTTGATCTTCTCACAAAATTGATTACATTTTTGTGACTTTATCAGTTAATTTTTTATATAGTTCTCACCCAAAATAGGTTTTAAGAGAAAAAAAATCATTTTCTAACAGGATTCCTGTTAGGTACAATGGTGTATTCAGTGCAGATGTAGCAGAATATGTCAGGCTTATTTTTGCAAGATCTTCTAGTCGAAGCCATTTCATTCACCTGTAATATTAACCCTTTCATGCACTGCCCACTCCAGTGGACAGTTCTTCTCCATCTGTTCTCTTGTATATTCATGGGTTTTGTTGTTTTAGTTCCGTATCAGCCAACACAGTGGACGCTTATGCACCATCCCATACACTGTAATTCAGATCATTACTGTAACTTTACTGTTCTAGATAAACCTGATCTGCACTAACATGTTTGAGTGTAAATCAATTTTTATTTGTTAGACAAGAAGGGTTTTTTTTGCATATTATCTCCATGAAGTGAGTAATTACTAGCATTAGAATATGTTAAAATGTGAGAAGACATCAGATTAGCAGCATTAAAAATGTTTTTATTTCATTGTTTTCATCTCACTTTCTGATATTGGGTTTTAAACACATTTCTTTACTTCAAAAATTAAATGCATGGGTATTTTTGTAACTCCATAGAAAAAAAAACTCGATCGCATTGTTTTTTTCATGGCTAAACACTGAAGAAAAAAATCTTGACTAAGGTTCTCATAATTTGTGCATGAAAGGGTTAAAAAAAAACAATCATAAATTGGCAAAAGTAAAATCTTCAGAACTCGTTTATTGCAAGAAATATGAAAGAATTTTGTATCATATGATGTGAAAATGCCCATAAATGTAAGCAAAAATGTTAAAAAAAAAAAGCCAATATGTAGCATAGTTCAGAAAGTTGACCTGGTTGAGCAAAATGAATGTGATTTTTGGATTCAGCACCAAAATGATCCTAAATCAGCTCAAAAAACTGAAACAATACATTTGTTGTTGACCAGTGTAATGTAACATTTAAATGACAAGAACAAAATCTGAATCTGAATTTTTGAAAATCAGCTAAAATCAGTCCGTTTCTCCCGCTGAGGCGCTAATAATACATGAATGAAAACCAAACTTAAAGAAGTAAAATATTAAAGCCTGTAATCCCCCTGGTGTGCACATGTGTGGTATGTCCTGTACCAGATGAATGCACTGGTGGACTGTGTTTGGACAGGCCCTTTTCAGCCCACTTAGTAAAACAGTCCCATCCAACTGACAAACCGGTGGCAGTCCTAGTCCTCTATTTCTGTTTGAAGCCCGAGGGGGGGGGGTCACGAGGCCCGACAGACGCCGACATCTGGCCGTGCTGCTGTCAGCCCGAGTGAGTGGAGCTGTCAATCAAACTGTCCAACAAAACCGCCCAGGACACGAGCAGATCCAGCATCAGTTTGGAAGGAGGAGCGAACAGAACAGGACGGAGCCGGAACCCCACACATACTGTACGTCCAGGACAGATTAGAACCCTGACGACGTACCGACACACACACGGCGCCGGAAATGGAAATGACATTTTGTGGAAAGCAGAGCTGCCATTTCAAAGCTTTTTAAGTGTTTAAAATAGCCCTGACATTTCCCTTCATTCCGCCGTTTCATGTGGTGATTGTTTTGCAACGTTCCGCAAAAAAACTGAGCTAAATTAATAGAAGCCAAAAGAAAAAAAGAAAGGCATGTTTTTATCCACTGGAAAAACAACGTCTTTATTCAATTTCTACAGCTTTCATAAATACAACACTGCAGAAGCCGTTTGTCCTCTGGTTTTTATTTGTTCCTACTTTGTACATTTCAGTACAAGTTTGTCAGTTTCATATGGAAGGAAATGTGTGCCGTCAGATAGGAACTGTTGTATTTTGCAAGAATTTGTTTAAAATGTTATATTTCGTAATTAGAATTTTTTTATAGTTGATTTTTTTTAAATAGTTGTATTTTGTAATTTGAATTTTTTTACAGTTTAATTTTTTATTTTTGTTTAAATAGTTGTATTTTGTAATTTTATTTCTTTATAGTTGAATTTGTTTTTTGAATAGTTTTATTTTGTAATTAGAATTTTTTTATAGTTGATTTTTTTAAATAGTTTATTGTAATTTGATTTTTTTTATAGTTGATTTGATTTCATTTTTTTGGATAGTTGTATTTTGTAATTTGAATTTTTTTACAGTTTATTTTTTATCTTTGTTTGAATAGTTGTATTTTGTAATTTTATTTTATAGTTGAATTTGTTTTTTGAATAGTTTTATTTTGTAATTTGAATTTTCTTATAGTTAATTTTTTTTTTTAATAGTTTGTTTTGTAATTTGAATTTTTTATAGTTGATTTTATCTTATTTTTTTGGATAGTTGTATTTAGTAATTTGAATTTTTTATACAGGGTGGGGAAGCAAAATGTACAATGAACATTTAGTTGTTTTTTCTCAGCAGGCACTACGTCCATTGTTTTGGAACCAAACATATACTGATGTCATAATCATACCTAACACTATTATCCATACCTTTTCAGAAACTTTTGCCCATATGAGTAATCAGGAAAGTAAACGTCAGAGTGTGTGATTTGCTGAATGCACTCGTCACACCAAAGGAGATTTCAAAAATAGTTGGTGTGTCCATAAAGACTGTTTCTAATGGAAAGAAGAGAATGACTATGAGCAAAACTATTACCAGAAAGTCTGGAAGATACTATTAAAGAAGAATGGGAGAAGTTGTCACCCCAATATTTGAGGAACACTTGCACAAGTTTCAGGAAGCGTGTGAAGGCAGTTATTGAGAAAGAAGGAGGACACATAGAATAAAAACATTTTCTATTATGGACATTTTCTTGTGGCAAATAAATTCTCATGACTTTCAATAAACTAATTGGTCATACACTGTCTTTCAATCCCTGCCTCAAAATATTGTACATTTTGCTTCCCCACCCTGTAGTTGCTTTTTTTTGAATAGTTGTATTTTGTAATTGGAATTTTCTTATAGTTTTTTTTTAATAGCTTATTTTGTAGTTTGAATTTTTTTTTTATAGTTTTTTTTTTTTTTTTTTAATAGTTTAACCCTTAAAAACAAAGGTGTCAAACTCATTTTTTTCAGGGGCCACATTCAGGCTAATTTGAGCTCAATGGGGTAGGACCACTTAATTAATTAATTAATTAATTAATTAATTAATTAAATTAATTTTTTTGATGACCAGATAGTTTTATTTACAAATGGCAAAAATGCTTGTGTGGTAATAACATCAATTCGTCTCATCTCATTAACAAAACATGAAGCGACATTTTATCCCAGTTTTTGTTTGTAAACTACATTTAGCCTTGTTTTTATCAGTCAGCAACATTGCATTATACATTTAATTATAGTTATCGTCACATGACCACTGTTTTCGTTACGTCTCATCTCGTTTTCGTCACGCGGTAAAGGTTCGTTGACGAAGATATTTCGTCATAATTTTTGTTGACAAAAGCAACACTGGCCTCAGCTTATCATTTATACATATATGTAGGTTTATACTGTTCACAGAACACACAGAATTCTGTTGGTACAAATCTAAATTGTTTTTAACCACATACAGGTTTATTCAGTATCGTGTGTGTTTTTTTAATCTGTAGTACAAGTGAAAGTAAAAAAAATAGAGAGAATCCAGAAAATGAAAAGCAAAAAATCAGTCCAATCCACTTGACCGTTCAGATTTAGCCTGCACACAAATATTTAATTTAACCTGATGAAAAGGGCAGTTTAGTGCAGATATGACGGCCGACAGCGAGTAGATCATTGAGATTAAAATACTTCTGTGAAACACACACAAAAACACTTTTACAGCTGGAGTTCAAAGCTGTCAGAGTTAAAATCAGCTTCAAATTGATGGAAGGAGGTGGAAGTTATTATGATGGTGATGAGGAGGAAGGTTTGACACTGAACCACCTTTAACTCAGATGTATAAGTGGGTCCAAATGACCCGGTGAGGTGGTTTTACAGTAATATCTTTGTAATTAATAGTTATTATTTTCATATTCCAGGTATTCTTTAAAAAAACACATTATTAACATCATGACATTAAAATTTTAACTTATATTTTATAGATTTAATGTAATTGTAGATTTTGTTTTACTCCCTTAAGCTTCCTTCGGTGGGTCAAAATGACCCTCATTCTTTTTCAATAGAATTTCATGTGTGTTGTTCCACCAAAGTCCAGGCTTAGTTTATCCTTTCTTACGATGCAGACGCCCACCACCTTTCACTGCTTTAATCAGACCTGGTGCACAGTCCTGACGCCCATCCCATAATAGTACACACACATTACCGGTACAGGAAACTGAACCCAGACACAGAAAACTCCACAAATAAAAGTTGTATTTAAACCTCAGTTATGTAAAAGTCTAAGTATTAATAGTAACATGTACTTAAAATGTAAGTACAAGTAGTTATTTTGCAGTAAAATGTCAGTGTTTTACTATTATTTTAAATGTTTTTGATTCATTTTACTGCTGTGTATGTTAGAAAAATATCACCGAGTAGAGTAGAATAGTATACAATACGATTAGAATAGAACAGAATAGATTAGATCAGAATAGAATACAGTTGAATAGAATAGAATAGAATAGAATAGATTAGATTAGAATAGAATACATTAGAAGAGATTAGACCAGAATACAATAGAATAGAATCGATTAGAATAGATTAGATTTAAATACAATACAATACGATTAGAATAGAATAGATTAGAATAGAATAGAATAGAATAGAATAGAGTTGAAGAGAAGAGATTAGAGCAGAATACAATAAAATAGAATCGATTAGAATAGATTAGATTTAAATACAATACAATATGATTAGAATAGAACAGAATAGAGGAGATTAGAATAAAATACAATAGAATTGTGTAGATTAGAATAGAATAGATCACATTAAATTAGAATAGAATGGGTTGGATTGGATCGGAATAGAATAGAATATCTTTATTGTCATTGTAACAAGTACACCATCATTTAAAAGTGCCATCCAGTCTGTACATCATATAGAAAATCCAAAACAAAACCTACAAATAAAAGCAACTAAAAAAAAAGCAGGCGTAAACCGAACACAAACCCATCACTCACTCACACACTCGGACATTCCGTTGTTGCACTGATCCCTTTAAAAACATATCGCACATTACATATGTTTGTCAGTGCTGAGTGTGGCGTGCGGTCGGATAAAAACTGTGAATCACCTGTTGTGCAACGATGATGTAAAAAACACCTGCCGGATCCGCAGATTGAGGATCTTCTCAAACACGGAGCTTTTACGCCTGCGTTTTCGTCCAAACGCTGTGGGAGCTCAACACTCCGCCTAAGTTCGATGTCATTACCAGCGACCGAAAACGAAGCGTGAAGCTTTTTCCCGAGGGCTCGTACTTAACAAAGCCTCCAATTGGCCACGGCTCGCATTTGGAGTAAAATTAGCACGGACCGCTCCAGACGCACCAGGCCAAAACAGGGCTGTGTGCGCTTTGTTTTCAGCTGCTCTACAGTATTTACTCTGTTGTGTCCTGGACCGCTGCTCCGCTACAGTATCTGCCTCTGCCAGTCCTCTGCACATATGTAAATCTGTGTGTGTTTGTGTGTGTGTGTTTTGCTGCAGACTGCTCAGTGTGCTCTGCTGTAATCTGGACACTTTCCTGCTGCTGGAGAGCCAATACAACATCTGCTCCATGCTGCTGCAGAGTCAGAGGGAGAATGTCACCGAGCCTGGCAGCGGCAAAGGGTAGGAACCACAATCAACACATACTCCGACGTTTACGCCCGAGGACGTTCCGCTCCGGCTTTTATTATGTCGACCACTTCAATGCTTCAGCTGCCGTCATCACATTAGTGGAATGGTTTTAGTGTCATAGCACTTTTAACCTTCCTTTACAACTTACACAACACGGAAATAGAAATTAGTGGTCGGATTAATTCCAGGGTTTATACGGATCTTCCTTGGGACAATGTTGACAGTTTGTTTTTTGAGAAATCTAGATTTTGGAATTTTTCATGAATTTCTTAAACATTAGAAGTGTGCCTGTCCTTCTAATGGTTCATATTTTGATGGTTTATATCATGGAAATGGTTACAGATATTAATATAGTTCCTGTTGATCACTGATAGAAGTCATATCTGGACTTTCATTTGGGTCTGTGACCTTTGACCTTAAGGGACCTTAAAGGGTTAAAGTGAAGGTCACTGATGTCTATTCATTTCAAATTTTATTTGTAGCTTCCTTGGGAATATGTCTACAATGTTTGTTCACAGTTTTGAGAAATTTCAATTTTTGACCAATTTTTGGAATATTAAAAATTGCCTTTATTTACAACGGCTCATATGTGGATGGTTTATAACATGTAAATGGTTACAGATGTCAATATAGTTCCTATTGATCACTGATAGGAAGTCAAATATGGACTTTCATTTGGGTCCATGACCTTTGACCTTAGGGACCTTGAAGGGTTAAACTCAAGGTCACCAATGTCTAGATTTCAACAATCTTCTTCTCTGATGAAACTACTGATTGGATTCATTTCAAATTTGATATGTATCTTCCTTGGGAATATGTCTACAAAGTTTGTTCACAGTTTTGAGAAATTTAGATTTTTGACCATTTTTTGAATATTAAAAATGTTCCTTTCCTTCTAATGGTCCATATTTAGAAGGTTTATAACATGTAAATGGTTACAGATGTCACTATAGTTCCTATTGATCACTGATAGAAGTCATATATGGACTTTCATTTGGGTCCGTGACCTTTGACCTTAGGGACCTTGAAGAGTCAAACTCAAGGTCACCAATATTTAGATTTCAACAATCTTCTTCTCTGACGAAACTACTGATTGGATTCATTTCAAATTTTATACGTAGCTTCCTTGGGAATATGTCTACAAACTTGGTTCACAGTTTTGAGAAATTTCTATTTTTAACCAATTTTTTGAATATTAAATTTGCCTTTGTTTATAATTGCTCATATTTTGATGGTTTATAACATGTAAATGGTTACATATATCAATATAGTTCCTATTGATCACTGATAGGAAGTCAAATATGGACTTTCATTTGGGTCCGTGACCTTTGACCTTTAGTGACGTTAAAGGGTTAAAGTCAAGGTCACCAGTATCTAGATTTCAACAATCTTCTTCTCTGATGAAACTACTGATTGGATTCATTTCAGATTTTATATGTAGCTTCCCTGGGACAATGTCTACAAAGTTTGTTCACAGTTTTATGAAATTCAGATTTTTGACCAATTTTTTATTCATTCATTCGTTCATTCATTTTCTGAACCCGCTTTATCCTCACTAGGGTCACGGGGGTCACTTGGAGCCTATCCCAGCTACTTACAGGTGAAGGCGGGGTACACCCTGGACATTATCCCAGTTCAACGCAGGGCTGAACATATAGAGACAAACAAACACTCTCACATTCACACCTATGGGCAATTTTTTAATTATTAAAAGTTTGCCTTCATTTATAATGGCTCATATGTTGATGGTTTATAACATGTAAATAGTTACAGATATCAATATAGTTCCAATTGATCACCGATAGGACATCAAATATGGATTTTCATTTGGGTCCATGACCTTCGACCTTGTGTGACCTTGAAGGACCACCACGAAAATGTAATCATTTGTTCCTTGTGCCGGTATCAACGTTTCCTGAAAATTTCATCAAAATCCTTCCATAACTTTGTGAGTTGTCTTGCTAACAGACAAACACACAGAAAATGTGCCCCGATGAAAACCTAACCTCCACCGTTCCTTGGCGGAGGTAAAAAAAAATGGTGAAGCTCAACAAAAACATGGCAAACCACACCAGCAGAACGCCCCAAAACAGCACAATCACTACTATATACATTTGTTTACAAGAATTCACTGCTAAAACATCACTTAAAGGCTGGTAAAAGTAATAAAAATCTTCCATGTCTCTCTCACCGACTGCACTCTGCTGCTCTAAGCTCCGCCCACTTTCACCCCTCCCCCTCCGCCCCTGCAGACCTCTACCCTAATGTGTTATAAACCAATAGAAAGAACATTTGGATTTTTTTAATGGCACAGATGGTTCAGGAGTTCCATTAACTTGAGTGACGATGGATGAAAATCACGGCGCCGATGACACGGTCGTCCTTAAAGGGTTAAATTTCTGGAAGTGCTCTGAGTCATTTAGAAATCCCAGTGGTTTCCGGGCGGAGCACATTTGCCTTTCTCATATCCATTCAGTAAAAGCTGTGGGCTCGTCCGTGCATCATCCTTATATGACAGCACACGTCCAGATTTAATCACGACTTGGGTTGAGAAATCGTTTGTTTATTTGTTCGGCGCGTCACAAATAAAATGAAATAAAGCAGAAACAAAGGCCGTTTCTGAGAAGTGGGTGTCCAAGTACCACCCCACCCCCCCAAGTTGGAATGAAAATAACCCTGAAATGCCAGTTGGCGTCACATGTCTGAGTATTGGCTCAGTTTTGGAGAATGATGACTTGATGATGATGATTTATTCTGCCATTGCCTTTTCCTGCCCTCTCTCCTTCCATAACGGCCGCAGACATCATCATCTTTTATTTCCTTTTAGCCTTTTCTCCTCCTTGTCATCCTCCTCTCACTCAAAGTCATCTAAACTTTACTCCTCAGCATCTAACTTTGGTTTACTCTACTTTCTTTGTCCCTCCCCAAGGTTCTTTCTGACCTTTTTCTTTTTTTCTACCAGCGGTGACACCCGAATTCACCGAAAATTAGTTTGCGTTTGTTCCACTCCAGCCGAGCTTTGAGTTACAACTTTTTTTTTTTTTTCCCTTGTCAAATTTATGCAAATTACACAGTCGCGAGGCCAGTGGGCCCCTCGGAAAATAGCATTATATGTGAAAATAGTCCCCCTTTATTACCAATTCTGGGCACAAATTGCTTCAGCTTTAAGAACAATCGACCACCCTTCGGCCTTAAAGTGTCTGTATAATTGGAATATTCTCTGATCCTATCTGAAATTCTCACACTTAAACGTCTCTGCCTTTCTTTTCTGACTCTGCCTTTCAACGCTAAAGAAGCGGCGTCGTTCAGAATCTTCAAACTCCGTGCCGAAGCTTTCATTTGACGTTTCACAGAATCCCTTCCGAGCTCTGACACATGACTGAATGACACATTAATTGTCTTGACGTTGTTTACCGAAAGGGAAAAGAAGACGAGGCATTTGCATCTGTTTTATTGTTTCGTACCCTTTTTTTTTTCCCATCTAAACTCCTCTTCTTTCTATGAAATCTCCACAGAGAGTACATCATAGACGGTCTGTCGGTGGAGAGGAACCATGTGCTGGTTGGTGTGAGTTTGGTCGGAGGTCCGTCGGAGAGGAGACTCCCCCCTCGAGCCCTGCAAGAGGTCAGCGCCCATTGATTTACCACTGGAAGCTGGTTTTTAACACAGTCTGTCTTTAGATTGATCTTGTCCTGTCAAGGGCCGAAAGGAAGAGCGAAGGCAAGAATTATTAGCATTCTGAGTAAAGTCAAAAAGGATTTTCTGGAAAGTACTCGATGCCTTTTAATCCTTAAAAGTCCTAAACATCCACTGATCTAAACTGTTTAATACCTGTTGATCCACTAATTCTATCAATACATGGAAATAATTGGTGTAAAATACAGTTTTATCTCAATTATCCATTGGGTAAAATGTACAAATCTTGTCAAATGAGAATAAAATGAGCAAAATACTTGAGAAATAAGGAAAAAATTACCTAAAAAATCCTTGAAATGTGGCATAAAAGTGAAGGAATCCTAAATTGAGGAAAAAATTTGCAAAATACTTGGAAAATTAGGAAAATTTATCATTTCATAACATCCAGAATCCTGTATTTAGTCTGTTCACCCTCAAAACCCAAAACCATCCACTGATCTAAACTGTTCAATACCTGTTGATCCACTAATCCTATCAATACATGTGAATACTTGGTGTAAAATACAGTTCTTCATCTTTTCGTGGTCGTCAGATATGAACCATTTGAATGTTCAGAGGCTCCATAGTTACCATGGAAACACTGTCATCTTCTACAACACTGATTCACCAGTAAAACCCATGGAGTTGGAGAGATTTTACCCAAAATTCACTTTTTCTTCAGTTTTCTCTGTTTTTGATGTAACCTTTGAATTTACTCTGAGCTTTTATGAACGTTTACATGATCAGTGAATTAAATATGGGAAAATATGTGATTTTCACATAAAAATGCAAAACAGACGATAATATCGTAAGTTAATGGTGATAAATAACTTAGGGAAGGTTGGATGTAGAGAAAAAGTCATTTGCAAATGACAAAAATTGCTTTAACCCTTAGGGGTCCACGGTCACGGCCCCGTGACTGAATCACATGACATTTTCAACACGTCATAGCATCGGAAGTCGGTCGTGTAGACCACTGGGGATAACAAAACAAATATTCACTTTTAAAGTCTTTGAAAAGGTTCGTGAGGCATCTTTGTCTTATTTACACAATAAATTATATGCATTTTTCCAATCAGATTTTATAATTTTTGTGTGTTTTTTGGCCTTTTGCATTGATATAGTAGGTTAAAATGAATAAGAAATTTGAGGGGAAAAAATGTAAAAAAGGGCAACAAATGAAAAAACAAGTAAAAATAATGCAGGAAATTAAGAAAATGAAGAAAGGTGAATAAGAATATTTACAAAATAATAATATGGAGAAAATAAGCAACAAAATGAATAAAAAATTAAAACACTGATTCATACAAACAGTGCCTAGCATTAGCATTAGCCTCAGATGTGAATCAGTGCTGTGTTCAGGGGCAGCGACAGGAGAATTAACCTCCATGCACCTGTTATTAATGATGGTTTTCTATATTAATTACAGAACACAGTCATCTTTTAACGTATAAAACCTAGAAAAGAATAAATAATATGGAAAAATGTGCTAAAATAAGTAAAAAAAAAAAAGTCCAAATAAGCAACAAAAGGAATGAAAAAAGCCAGTGATGAATAAAATGAGCAGAACTTAATAATAAATTGACAAAATAATAAGTAACATGAACTAAATAAAAAAATGTACAAAAAAAAAAAAGAAAAAGGGCAACAAATGAATAAAAAGTAAAAATAATGCAGGAAATTAAGAAAATTAAGAAAGGTGAATAAGAAAATTTACAAAATAATAAATATTATGGGGAAAATAAGCAACAAAATGAATAAAAAAAGTAAACATTGATTCACCAGTAAAACCCTTGTAAGTTTAATAAATGACAGTGGATAAAATGAACAAATATGAATGTAAAAAAAACCTAGAAAATTATAAATAATATGGAAAAATGTGCTAAAATAAGTTAAAAAAAAAAGACAAAATAAGCAACAAAAGGAGCGCAAACAGAGTAATGAATAAAATGAGCAGCAATGAATAATAAATCAACAAATTAATAAGTAACATCAACAAAATAAGAAATTTGAGGAAAAAAAAAGTAAAAAAAAAAAAAAAAAGGGCAGGAAATGGAAAAAAAAAAGTAAAAATAATGCAGGAAATTAAGAAAATGAAGAAAGGTGAATAAGAAAATTTACAAAAAAATAAATGATATGGAGGAAATAAGCAACAAAATGAATAAAAAATTAAAACACTAATTCATATAAACGGTGCCTAGCATTAGCATTAGCATTAGCCTCAGATGTGAATCAGTGCTGTGTTCAGGGGCAGCGACAGGAGAATTAACCTCCATGCACCTGTTATTAATGATGGTTTTGTATACTAATTACAGAAGACAGAGTCATCTTTGAATGTAGAAAACGTGGAAAATAATAAATAATATGGAAAAATGTGCTAAAATAAGTAAAAAAAAAAAAAAAAAGTCAAAATAAGCAACAAAAGGAACAAAAAAAGCCAAAGTGATTAATAAAATGAGCAGAAATTAATAATAAATCAACAGAATGATAAATAACATCCACAAAATAAGAAATCTGAGGGAAAAAAAAGTAAAAAAAAAAAAAAAAGGGCAACAAATTAAAAAAAAAAAAGTAAAAATAATGGCCAGAAATTAAGAAAATGAAGAAAGGTGAAGAAGAAAATTTACAAAATAATAAATGATATGGAGAAAATGAGCAACAAAATAAATAAAAAAATTAGAACACTAATTCATATAAACGGTGCCTAGCATTAGCATTAGCATTAGCCTCAGATGTGAATCAGTGCTGTGTTCAGGGGCAGCGACAGGAGAATTAACCTCCATGCACCTGTTATTAATGATGGTTTCTATACTAATTACAGAACACATCTTTAACATCCACTTAATTAGTGCTTTTACTCCTGATCCAGAAGTTACACAGAGCTACGCACACATTTTTGTTCGGACTTTGTTTTTTTTTCATGGCTTTTATTGAAGATGAAAAGGTTCCCAGTGATTTCCCCGCAGCTCTTCGGTGTCTTTCGGAGGCCCGCAGCCTTATTTACTCAGCATGTTTTGGGGTAGATATCAATTATTTAGGTGTTGTTTACACTCAACTCCAACCAGAAAGTAATTTCAGCTGAGGTCAAGGAAAGGATATGAGCGAGATTTCCAAGAGCGAGAGTGTAAATTAGTTCAGGGAGTGATTGTGAGAATACAGAAAGATGTTAAATAAGCACAAACCCAAATGGAAAACGAAGCCACTCTGAGCTGAAAAATGAGAAGATGGATCATGTTTTATACGCGGGGCTCATTTAGATGATCTTCAGCTGCAGCCAGTGTTAAACATGAGGCCCGTGGACCACCGAAGGGTCCAGTTTGGCCCGTCAGATGAATTTACCAAGTCCAAAAGTGACACTTCATGAGGTTCAACTTTCAGCTCAGTTTGATCTCCAGTGGGTCAGAACAGTAAAATAATAGTTTAACGACCTATAAATAATGACAACTGCAAATGTTTGTCTTTGTTGTAGAGTGAAAAACTGCAAAAGTAGAATTCTAATATGAAAATGTTTATATTTACAGACTGTCCTGTCTCAAAAAATGCAAGTATTTTGTCCATTTAAATTCATTTGGATGCTTATTTAGTTTATTTATTGATTACTTTGTTGACTTTGATGCTTATTTAGTCAATTTTGATTATTTTGTCCATTTAAATTCAATTTGGATGCTTATTTAATTAAATCTATTGATTATTTTGCTGATTTTGATGCATATTTAGTTCATTTTATTGATTTTGTCCATTTTCATTCATTTTGATGGTTATTTAGTTCATTTATTGATTATTTTGTTATCTTTGATGCTTATTAATTTAATTTTATTGATTCATTTTCCATTTTTGATAATTTAGATGCTTTTTTAGTTACGTTTATTGATTATTTTGTCCATTATTATTCATTTTTATGCTTATTTACTTCATTTTATTGATTATTTTGTCCATTTTCATTCATTTTGATGCTTATTTAGTTCATTTTATTGATTATTTTGTTCATTTTCATTCATTTTTGTGCTTATTTAGTTCATGTTATTGATTATTTTGTCCATTTTCATTCATTTTGATGCTTATTTAGTTCATTTTATTGATTATTTTCTCCATTTTCATTCATTTTTGTGCTTATTTAGTTCATGTTATTGATTATTTTGTCCATTTTCATTCATTTTGATGCTTATTTAGTTCATTTTATTGATTATTTTCTCCATTTTCATTCATTTTGATGCTTATTTAGTTCATTTTATTGATCATTTTGTCCATTTTCATTCATTTTGATGGTTTTTTAGTTAATTTTCGGATCTATATGATCTTTTTCACCGTATATGATCTTCGTTCCGTGGATGTAGTTGAAGACGCACAGCCCCTTTTTGATTGGCAGATCCAAATGGCAGCAGTCAGGGCTCATTCTGAGTGCAGAACAGGAGACAATGGATCCGAGTCCTGCCTCTAAAGCACATTAACATTTACAGCACATTATGTGGGGAAGTTGCCACGCCGAGCCGTGACCGAGGAGAAATGGCAGCAGATTACAGAAGATGGAAAAGGGAAAGGACAAAGTGGAGTGGAATGACGAATGAACCGCACAGACACGCTGATAAACTGCCAACAACCAGGCATCAAACAATTACTCTTTAATTAATTAAAACTACGCTGCAGTGTTTATTAGTTGACACAATACCGTCAGATATTTCCGTCGGTGTTTTAGTTAATTAAAACATAAACAAACGCTACTAATGTAACGCCACGACACATCCATTACTCAGCAGACGCAGAAACGGCCGGTGTAGTGGTTGTAAGCCAAAACTGGAGTAAATCAAAGAATAAAAAGACGAAATTCATGAATCAGAGAAGGAGCGAACAGGCCTTTACAACTGTGATTACATCGGAGCAGATTATAAACAGGGTTTCTGCAGGTCAATAAAAAGCATTAAAGTCCTTCAATAGATTTAGTCAAAATTAAGGCCTTAAATGGCATTCAAAAGCATTAAATTCAATGTCCAGAGGCATTAAAAAATCAGATACACTGGATGGGAAAAAAAACATTGTTATTCATGATTTATTTTGATTATATAAACATTTAATAATTTTGATCAGAAATATAGTGTGATGATTGACAGGTGGAGCCCTTTAATTGACTATTGTTTATGGCCGACACATGAAGTCACATTTGTCCATTTTCCTTCATTTTGATGCTTATTTAGTTCATTTTATTGATTATTTTGCCCATTTAAATTAATTTTGATGCTTATTTAGTTCATTTTCTTGATAAACTGCCAACAACCCGGCATCTAACAATTGCTCTTTAATTAATTAATTAAAACTACGCTGCAGTGTTTATTAGTTGACACAATACCGTCGGATATTTCCGTCGGTGTTTTAGTTAATTAAAACATAAACAAACGCTACTGATGTAATGCCATGACACATCTATTATTCAGCAAACGCAGAAACGGCCGGTGTAGTGGTTGTAAGCCAAAACTGGAGTAAATCAAAGAATAAAAAGGCGAAATCCATGAATCAGAGAAGGAGCGAACAGGCCTTTACAACTGTGATTACATCAGAGCAGATTATAAAGAATGTAAACTATGTGGACAAAAGTATGTGGACACGTTGAATTCAGGTGTTTCTTTTCTAAAGCAGGTACAGACTTAAAGATAATCAGGCTGTTTTTTTTCCTGCTTTTCAAACGGCAGATTATTTTGTGTTTTAGAAGATTATCCTGTGGTCTGAGGTGTTTTAAGAGTGAATTTGTCCTGATAATTAGCTCTGAAACGGGTCAGGCCAACATTTGTAAATCTTAAACTTTAACGATTAAAACATTTAACAATAACATTGACTTGTGAAAATGTAGTTTCAATTCAAGTCAATGGAGTATTTTTCACATTGAACAAAAACTACTAATGCAGTGAAATCAGTGATATTGATATTTTTTTGATCAAATGTCACTTACTTTTACAGGTCTATTATACACAAAAATGTAGATGTAAAAAACAAAACAAAACAAAAAAAACCCACTACAATAAAATCATCATCTATCAATATTTTTTTTGCATAAATCTCTTAAACCACTTCAGCTCAAAACTACCAAATGTTCAATAATTTTTGGAATTTTAACCCTTTAAATGCTAGTTCGAATGTGTGATTTTATGAGTAGTTGTTTAATTGCAGTAACACACGATGTGGACAAAAGTATGTGGACACGCTGAATTCAGGTATTTGTTTTCTAACAAAACAATAATGACTAATGTCAGAATATAGTTTTATATTATGGGATAAATATCATTGCATTGGTTAGTTTGGTTTAAATTGTTATCTTTGCTTCCAAAATGCCTGAGATGGTTTTGACTTAATTTCTCTCAACATTGATTTTTTCTGTTTTTTTAATCCATGACTATGATTTTAAATGTTCTTCCTCTAAATTTCTAAAATATTTTTCCTGCTCTGACTGTAAATAATACTTTTCTACCACATCTAACCATCTACTTTCTTCACATCTCACTTAAACTTTAAGGAAATATAGATGTTTCTAAATTATATGGACATAAATATTGGGACACATCATGTCTACAGCTGTCAGATGTCCTGTTCATGAGGATTTGAGATAAAAACATCAATATTTCCTTAAAGTTTAATGGTAGATTTTTCTTCCTACTAAACTAAACTAAAATAAACCCAGTTTCACAGAAGCACCCATTTCTATCCATTTATACATGGCAAACGTTAGCAGTTAGCATCACATTAGTAGGAATTGGAGTAAATGTTGCATATTGTAACACTGAAACAATATTTAAGACTTCCTCCATCAATGCAATGATATTTATCCAATAATATAAAACTATTTTCTGACATTAGTCATTATTGTTTTGTATCCCAGACCCCTGTTAGAAAAGAAACACCTGAGTCCAACGTGTCCACATACTTTTGTCCACATAGTGCATGTGTCATGCTTTTTAAGGTTGTGGTTTGCTTGAAGGTTTATAAAAGTGGTCTAACATTCAAACACTGGTTTCAGGGTGATGATCCGTATCCATGGCCCATGTTTTCATGTCCTCCTCTTCCTTCCTGTTACACGTTGGAACCAAAGAAGTTTGACCTTCATCCACACGGTGAGAACCATGTTTAAGTGAGCGCTGTTCACCAGTGGGTTAGCACTTCTGCTAGTGTACAAGAGCCTGTGCAGTAAGTCACACAGTCATCCTCCGCTCTGCAAAAACAATGCAATATTTATTCAATATTTAAATGCACTGTTTTTATATAGACTTCAGTTCATATATATATATATATATATATATACACACACACACACACACACACACTGTTTTCAGAGGTAATACTGTTACATACTGTTGATGTCGTGTCTATTCATATTTTATGGTTATTTTATATACTTTTTGTTCTACTTTAGCTCTATTATTTTACTTTGCAAAATTTTACATTGTGCTTTAATTTTTTTTGTAATTTTAAATTCACTCTCTTCTTGTTTCTGAAATATTGTTATTTTTATTCATTCTATTCTATTCTGTTCTATTCTATTCTATTGTCTTCTCCTCTTTTCTTCTCTTCATGTTTTTTATGCTCTGTTTCTCTTCTTCGTGTACAGACTCTGAACTCAGTTCTTTCCTGGCGTCGTCTACGGACACAACCACTGATGACAGATGGATGGAGGTGTGTCGTAGACACTACTGCAGAGTCCTGAGCACCGACCCAGACATGTTAACAGGAACGGGTCAGTACTTTGATTTAACGACTATCATGATAATTAAAGGCACTGTCAGGACACATCTATTATGACTACTATTACTGTTATTACCTTATTATAACTTTTATCCTGTGATTATTAAACTATACATACATATATATATATATATATACATACATACATACAGTACATATGTAGCCCTGTCTCTCCCTGTCCCTGGAACACCAAGCACACATGAACATTTAAGACAGACAAAGTATTGATGGAACATTAGTATTCAGACCCTCTATCTTTATACTGGGACCAGACCATATGTTTATAGAACAGTTTAAATCGGTGAATATTTTGGCGTTGCTTGTGTTGGATGTCCAGACTGTTCCACAGTTTCACTCCACATACAGACAAAAACATTTACCAGTGGTTCAAAACTCGGTTAATGCCAAATCTCCAAAGCCTCTCAGATTATGAGTACTCTCCCAAATTGTGAAGTTTTTTTGTAAATCACTTGGCAGTAATTTGTTGAATGCTTTAAATAAGATTATTTCTGTATAATATTTTACAAGATCATGGATTTTTAATAGTTTTGACTGAATAAAGAGATTCTGAGTGTGTTGTAAAACTCCAACCTTATGTATGATCCGTACTGCTGCTTTCTGTAAGATGACTAATGGACTAACGGTGCAGTGGTAACTGTTTCCCCTAACTTCAATCAAATCAAGTAAAAGTGACCGCATCAGGAATCAGAAACTCTTCAGATACATGAAGCAGGTGTGCAGCAGTTGAACCAAACCCACATGAGTCCAGGGTTTATTATTTTCTTGGTTTATTATTCATTTTTGTTCATTTTATTGATCAGTTTGGCTGTTTTTGTTCATTTTGTTGCTTATTTTATTCTTTTTTTTTGACCGTGTAACTGCTTTTTGGAGGTCAACCAGGTGCCAAAAACCAAAATAAACACAATAATTGTACTTTAGTGGTTAGAAATAAAACAGATTTAAAGAAACATGAGAACAAAATTCATGGATTTCTCAGAAATATGTTTTTTTTAACTCGCATATAAAAACTTGATGAAACTTGAAACTTGTTTATGTATATATATATATATATATATATATATATATATATATATATATATTTTTTTTTTTTTTAACTTCATATTAGTTCCTTTTTTGCATAGTCTTTCATGTTATTTATCATTTTCTAAGTATTTTATTCGCTTTTGTTCATTTATTTGTTGTTTATTGGGAGAATCATATGAAATAAAAAAAAGTGACTGCATCAGGAATCAGAAACTCTTCAGATGCATGAGGCAGGTGTGCAGCAGTTGAACCAAACCCACATGAGTCCAGGGTTTATTATTTTCTTGGTTTATCGTTCATTTTATTGATCAGTTTGGCTGTTTTTGTTCATTTTGTTGCTTATTTTATTCTTTTTTTTGACCGTGTAACTGCTTTTTGGAGTTGAACCAGGTGCCAGAAACGAAATAAACACAATAATTGTACTTTAGTGGTTAGAAATAAAACAGATTTAAAGAAACATGAGAACAAAATTCATGGATTACTCAGAAATGTTTTTTTTTTTAACTCGCATATAAAAACTTGATGAAACTTGAAACTTGTTTTATATATTTATTTATTTTTTTACTTCATATTAGTTAATTTTTTGCATATTCTTTCATGTTATTTATCATTTTCTAAGTATTTTATTCGCTTTTGTTCATTTATTTGTTGTTTATTGGGAGAATCATATGAAATAAAAAAAAGTGACCGCATCAGGAATCAGAAACTCTTCAGATGCATGAGGCAGGTGTGCAGCAGTTGAACCAAACCCACTTGAATCCAGGGTTTATATTCAGCTGGATGGTGTGCTGGTGCTGCAGGTGTGTCACGTATCCCTCGTCGCAGTTTACCTACCTCTGACATTGGCCAACCTCCTCCAAAGCTCATCACTGCCATTCACCGCCGTGACTGAAAACAGTGATTCACAGAGAACAAAAACACATCCAAATTAAAGCGTCCCCACAATGGTGTCATTAATGCACCTACTGTACTCTGATTACTTCCTTTCATCGGCTCGCTGTATTCTGAACGCAGCTCATTTAAAGCCTTTCACTCAAACACCACCATCAAGATTTATTATCCGTTCGGCTTCCTGCTGTCGTACAATGACATTTTATTTATCGCATTATTTCGCTACACAAAACCCGGCATCGCGTCCTTTTTTAAAAAACATCCAGCCGAGGAAATTGTCGCGTTTCTGCGCCGCCCGCTTAATAACTCACTTCCTCTGCGATTTATTGTGCAGCCTCCAGACGCTTTGATTATCACTTGTATCTCTGGCAAAGGTTCTATTCAGCTGTAAAATGAAAATGACGGAGTAGCGCTATATCTGCACCCAAAACACTCGTGATTAGAACTGCCGGGACGTTCAATACCTCACTATCTCGTCAGCTTATCGATCGGTTAATTGGAACGCCTCGGCAGCATGTCAATACGATGCGATTAGGGTTCGCTCAGACCTTCACTGTGGCTCCTTTTGTGCGGTTATGATGAGCTTTCATTCCGCTGCTTTTCCAGATGCACGCCGTACATCACCGCCGTGCGTTTAGAGCGTCGCCTTTTCACCACTGCATTGCACGAACATCCAGTTTCACTTGAGTTTTTATTCCACATTTTTAAAAACAAGGGAGGGGAAGGTTGTATGAAAAGCACCTAAAGACACTGAATATGAACCCTTTAACCCCTGACACATTAATCCAGGTAAACAATTTTTAAATTTTTTTTAAATAAATTTCGTTATTTACCCATAAAGACCCAAATATCCACCACTGACCAAAACCATCTACTGATCTGAACTGTTTAATACCTGCTGATCCACTAATCCTATCAATACATGGAAATAATTGGTGTGAAATACAGTTCTTCATCTTTTCATGGTCATCAGATATGACCCATTTGGACGATCAGAGGCTCTGTAGTTATTGTGGAAACACCATCATCTTCTACAACACTGATTCACCAGTAAAATTCATGGAGCTGGATCAATGACAGTGGATGGACACCCTGGGTTTATGATCAGTTAATGAGAGATTGGACTGAAAAAGTCACTTTTTCTTCAGTTTTCTCTGTTTTTTATACAATAACCCTCAACTTTTATCTGAGGTTTTATGAACATCTGTATGATCAGTACACTAAATATTGGAAAATACCTGATTTTCACAGGAAAAATGCAAAATACTGAGAAGTATTTTTACATTAAATGGTGTTAAATCAAGTAGGAAATGTTAAATATAGAGAAAAAAATAATTTGGGAACTACCACGAAAGTAGCGCTGGGTCTTTATGGGTTAAACTTTTTGTTTTACAAGACACCTGGTTGAACTCCAAAAAACAGTTACACAGTCAAAAAAAAAAAGAAGAATGAAACAAGCAAGAAAATGAACAAAAACAGCCATAGTGATCAATACAGTGAACAAAAATGCATAATAAACCAACAAAGAATACGTTACATGAACAAAATAAGCCACAAACTGAACAAAACTGAAGAAAAATTAATAAAATAAGACTAAATGTAAAAAAAAAAAAAAAACAAGACAAGCAACTAAATGAACAAAAACTGAAAACATAGTTACAAAATAATGAATAACAGAATAAATAACAGAAAAATATGCAAAAGATTGACTCAAATGAAGTTAAAAAGAATAAGATAATCAACATGTATCTGAATTTTAGCCCAGTAGTTTTTGTTTTGGGCTCTTTTTTTTTTTTTTTTTTAATAAATCAGACACCTGGTTGAACTCCAAAAACCAGTTACACTGTCAAAAAACAGTAAAGCAAGAAAAAAAAAAAAGGAATGAAAGAAAGAAATGTCACAACGCTGCAAACAGCAGTAAAAACAAAAAACGACAAGAAAAACGGAGTAAAAAAAAAAAAGCCCAAACCGTCTATCTTTATAGTGAGTCAGTCTCACTCACTGCTCTGTGGCCCCGCCCCCCCATTCTACAGGCAGTCGGGGTGCACTGAGCATGCTCAGACAGCTATGGCAAGAACAATGTCTATTCTATGAGCACATTTTCAAATTTTTCCTAATGAGTAAACAGTTTAATTTTTACAAATATTTAAAATAAATCCTATATTCAGAATTCTTACCACAGACGCGTCAGGACTTAAAGGGTTAATATCCAGTTGAGTTAATTTCCATTTTATAACACTTGAGTATCACAATAACGGTAAAAATGACCTGTCTGCGGTGAGTCAGGTCCACATGTAGGACCTTACGACATGTATTATTATGTGTACGACATGATTACACGTTAAGAGACGACTGGAACTGAGCCGAGGACAAAGGCTGAATAAGAAGTGGCTTTTAATGACCGCTGACGAGCACTCGCATGGATGAAAAACTCAATCAAAATGCCGTTTAAATAGATTATTGTGGAGCTTTGAGTGGGCTGGGAGTGCTAATTTACTTTACATATTAACTTTAACTTCATTACACGCAAAGGAAAAGCCTGAGGGATTACGCTATTTGAGAGTGTATTACCTTCCCCCACGTTAAACCTAATAAAACCCCTCTGTAATACTACGAATATGAGGATGATAATGATAGCTTTCAGTCGGATATGACAGTCATATGACTAACAGACGTAATTTGTGCTCATATACCAACTTGGATCCATTTCTAGTATTATTTGTAGTGTTTAAGTCAATAAAGGTAAAGCAGCCTGTACAAATGGGCTTCACTGTATAATTTAACATCATCAACGTAAAATGATAGCACTACATTTTGAGGGAAGTTGAATTTTCATGTATATTTTGTGTTTTTACTCACTTGTGATTTGCATAATGGAAACTTTTCTTCACTTGCCTCATGTGTAACAGTAGCCAAATACAACCTGTATTATTCCTGATTTTCTCTGAGTTTCTGGTTTAAGGATACGAGATTTAGGGTCTTTTCATTAAAATTTGACTGAAGTCTGTGCACTACTACGCCCCAAGTTTGTCAGAATAGTACAATCATGGTCAAAGGTTTTGGCAGTGACACATCTCGTGTTTTTGTTTTTTCTACTTCATTTGTTTTTCTTTATTTCTATAGAACAATTATTATTAGTGTTACTATTGTTACCTTTCAAAGACTGGGGAATAAATAACGATTATGGAAAGAGGAAATTTGTGTTACGGCCAGTGTTGTCGGTAACGTGTTACAGTAATGTGTTACCCACTTTGTTACCATTGTACTTAGGGGTGGGTGATATAGGCAAAAAAAAAATCTTGATTATTTTTTAGATTTCCCGATAACGATAATCTGACAATATCCTTTAAAATGTGAATTTCTATCTTTCTTTCTTTTTTTTCTAAAAAATGCAGTAAAACTCGACTTGCTTTAACAGG
Source organism: Sphaeramia orbicularis (assembly GCF_902148855.1). Lineage (NCBI taxonomy): Eukaryota > Metazoa > Chordata > Actinopteri > Kurtiformes > Apogonidae > Sphaeramia > Sphaeramia orbicularis. The sequence goes on along the minus strand of NC_043979.1, from coordinate 48,414,980 downwards.
ACATCTTTGGATAGACACAGCGTTTCAGAACAACAGCTCTTGTTTGTTTTGGAAGTGCTTCATATATCTTCTGCAAAATATGTGGGGGGGTCCGGTACGTGGGGTAGTGGCAGTAGTTATATGTGTGGGGGTGCGGTCCTTAACTAACATAACTACAAAAGTGAAACTTAACATGCTTCCAACGTCCGACTCCAGGCTTCTGTTCCTCTATTATACAGCAGATGTTACATGAAATTTTCACAACTTGTAACCTGTATCCACTGGACCCCCCCCCCCCACATGAATTTGTCACTTGAACACCCCCCCCCACCCCCCCCCCACCCCCGTTTTACGGCGCCCCAGCTGCATAGAACGTTATTTTGACCGACATCAGTTCGGTCTAAACTGAACCATTTCCAGGCTAGTGATGTGGACCCACGTCTGCTCGGAAATCATCCGCTGAAACAGACTAGGGCTGTGCGATAAAACGACAACAATATATATTGCGATATAAGTTTTCCTCTATAGAAATGTGAGACATGCTTGATACAATTTCAGTACAATTCATTCTTCAGTATTTTGGAAAAGGAAAATTTAAGCTTGACAAAAATAGTGATTTGATTTATATCTAATACATGTCAACATTGTCTGATATGAAAAAAAATTGTTGACATATGATTTTTCTTCTGTATCGCCCAGCCCTACGGGAGACTCCTGCGTATTTCCTCCATGTGAGACCATGTTATGTTTTTTTTGTGCCGCTGAGTCGACATGAGAGTGAATCCTGTCTGCTGATTGGCTTCTGAGGCACGTATTCGGCCAATGAGGACTTTCAAGCGCCTCTCCTTTACTGTCTATGCACCGTCCATTCGTTTTCTTTTTGAGACAGTACGAATACTCAGTGTAAAACTGCACATTGTCAAATCAACATTCGCGATATTATCGTAGGTGATATATATTGCTAGAGATGGGAATCGAGAACCGGTTCTTTTTGAGAACCGGTTCCCAGTAGCTCAGTTACTTGGAATCCTTTGCCTGCTTATGATTTCAATTCTGCTTATCGATTCCCACCTTTGTTGCGCATCCGCGATGACGTCACACATACGCTGCATTGTTTTGGTCAGAACATAGACAACATGTGTGTTGAGGGCAGAATGGTCTAAACAGACCACAACCAGGTCTAAACAGACCACACCAGGTCCAAACAGACCACACCAGGTCCAAACAGACCACACCAGGTCTAAACAGACCACACCAGGTCTAAACAGACCACACCAGGTTCTAACAGACCACACCAGGTCTAAACTGACCACACCACACCAGGTCTAAACAGACCACACCAGGTCTAAACAACCACACCAGGTCCAAAACAGACCACACCAGGTCTAAACAGACCACACCAGGTCTAAACAGACCACACCAGGTCCAAACAGACCACACCAGGTCTAACTGAACCACACCACACCAGGTCTAAACAGACCACACAGGTCTAAACAGACCACACCAGGTCCAAACAGACCACACCAGGTCTAAACAGACCAAACCAGGTCCAAACAGGACCACACCAGGTCTAAACAGACCACACCAGGTCCAAACAGACCACACCAGGTCCAAACAGACACACCAGGTCTAAACAGACCACACCAGGTCTAAACAGACCACACCAGGTCCAAACAGACCACACAGGTCCACTGAACACTGTCAAAGCTTCCATGTCTGCAAAAGGGTGGAATCCCTCCAGTCTGTTCAAACATTTGTCCACAGCATGTGAATCATTTACAGGAATGTCACGTATTTGATTCTCTACTTAGCGGTGCTTGTGAATGTAGTGACAGAGTGAACGCTGGGCCCAGTTCTGGTTCTGGTGTGGGCAACAAACGTCACACACCCCTTCAAATACAAGTGTCTGAAGGTAGGGGAAAGGAAATGAGGTGCACAACAACAGGAGACAAGCTGAGTCAAACCGGTTCCACGTAGTAGAAATGCGGCAATAGAGGAATTAGTAAAGCATCTTTGGTTTCACTTTCACTGCATGCCCCCCCCCCCCCCCCCCCCCCCCCCCAAACCGGCCCAGTGTCATCTGTTCTTATTATTTGTTCATACTGTATATGTTCTATTTTCTGTGCAGATGGAAATATAACAGACAGTTAATGCAAACACACCTGTTTGTACTCTTATTTGTTCACCCAATGACAATCAGTAAGAGAACTGATGAGGAATCAGATCGATAAGCAAAATCGATAATGGAATCGGAATCGTTAAATTCTCAACGATTCCCATCCCTATATATTGCCCACATTTAATTGTACTTTAAGTTTTGAAACTGTCTGTGCTTCTTGATGCTCTTCTTACGTCTTTGCAGTTTTGTTTTATTGTCTGTTAAAAAATTTAAAATCTGTCAAAAATAAAGTATAAAAACAAAAAATGTACATTCACACATGACTTAAGAAAAAAAAAAAAAAAAAAAAGCAGAACCTAAAAGCAGTTTAAGGCCGAAGTGGATAAATCGACTCAGTAGGATCTGCCACGAGCAGCTACGTCAGGAATAATTTCAGATTAATTAAAGTCGTGCATAATTAGAGTCAGATCCTCACCCTTCATGAGTTCGGGCTTGTCTTAATTACACTCCAGTGTCGTGGTGTTTTCGCAGTGTTACCGTATTATGTGTACGACCTTTCCCAGAAGCCCCATCACCCCCCCCTTTTCTACCTCTTTACACAGTTTGATCTGCGCTGACGGTGCACGTCAATTGACCGCGCGACCAGACGTTATGAAAGTAAAAGCGACGGCGTGAGGGTTCACTCAGAAACAGTCAGGGGCAGCGAAGCCGTAAATTGAAACGAGCAGATACGCATTCACGACGGCGAGGCGAGGTATTACCCTGCTTGTGTTTTTGCAGTAAACTGTGATTATCTGTGTCAGAGCCTTATCTGTGTGATGTGGAACTCCGTCTGCATGCTGAAGATTTCTGAAGATGTGAAGGTTGAGTGTTTTTTTTTTTTTTACCTCACAGAACACGATCCGTCCTCGCTGCAGCTTCATAACGTACATAACAGGATGTAACACGCATTCTAAAAATAGCAGAAAAAAAACACAAATCTGACGTGGATTGGCTTAACCCTTTTAAGACGATTGTGTCACCGGTGCCACATTCTGCATTCACCGTCATTTAAATTAACGTAACTCCTGAAGCGTTTATGTTATTAATAAAATCCAAACATCATCTTTTAGCTGAGGTTCTGAGCTTTTATTTGATATATAACACATGAGGGTAGAGGTCTGTATTGGCTGAGGGGGGTGGGGTGGAAGTGGGTGGAGCTTAGAGCAGCAGAGTACAGTCGGTGAGAGAGAGAGATGGAAGATTTTTATTACTTTTGGCAGCGTTTTAGTGGTGAATTTTTGTAAATATTTGTATATAATAGTGATTGTGCCGTTTAGGAGCTACTAGTGTTTTTGTAGAGCTTTTTTTTTTTTTTTTTTTTTTTTACTTTTTTCACTGTTTTTATCTGTATTTTTCCAATTTGTATTGGCCATTGATTGTTAGACAAAAAATTTTAATCACACAGGCTGAAAATGAAACTAAAAATAAGAAGCTAGAACATGAAGATTTTTATTACTTTTAGTTGCGTTCTAGCTGCAAATTTTTGTAAATTGTATATAATAGTGATAGTGCTGTTCTGGAGCTGCTAGTGTTTTTGTAGAGCTTTTTTTTTTTTTATTATAATTTTTTTGCTTTTTTTCCACTGTTTTGATCTGTATTTTTCCAGTTTGTATAGGTCATTGATCATTGACTAGAAAGCAAAATCACACAGGCTGAAAATGACTAGAAAAAACTAAAAATAAGAAGCTAGAACATGAAGATTTTTATTACTTTTAGCAGCAATTTAGCAAGTTTTAGCAGTGAATTCTTGTAAATAATTGTATATAATAGTGATAGTGCTGTTTTGGAGTGTTCTACTAGTGTGTTTTGCAATGTTTTCGTCAAGTTTGGGGGTTTTTTTCACCTTTTTTCCCTGTTTTTTTCACAGGTTTTTGAACAGAGACTATCACCCAGGATCGTAATGACTAGAAAAAACTAAAAATTATTGATTTTTTGATTTGATTTAGTGATTTTTTTTCTGAACATGCAGTGAAATTTAACATATATGCGAACAGCAAAACAAATAATACAAATGTCAACAATCACAATCAATCATCTTCAATTTTTTGTCTTTGTTTTACTGCAAAAAAATAACATTAAATTATGAAAATATTTACACATACAAACTATCCTGTAACAATAAAATGTGAATAACCTGAACAAATATGAACAACCGGAAATGTCTAAAGAAAAGTGTTGTGTCTTTGTAGATTCGATGATAAAACACATGTATAAATGATACATTGAGGCAAAATATTGTTAAAATTGCACTTATTTTTCTTAATAAATTTCAGTTTTTTCAGGTTATTTACATCTTTTTTGTTTGGATAGTTTATAAAAGTAAGTATTTTCATAATTTCATAGGGTTTTGGGCACTAAAACAAAGACAAAAAGTTGGAGTTGTGATTATTTATAGGTTATTCTGTTATTATTTTCCCGGTCCAGCCCAGGTGAGATCAAATCAGGCTGAATGTGGAACCTGAAAGAACATGAGTTTGAGAACCCTGATCTAGACAAAGTAAAATAGCTGAAAGTTTATTTCTATAATCTCAAGTTTTGTTCTGAACATTTACAGTTGTTTTTCCGAATAATAATGCTAAAAAAAATTCAAGTCTGTTTCTTATTTTTTTACGATAACACATTGTTTAAGCATTTATTACGTATAATAATAATCCTACTAATATGCACGTTCTGTGTCCGGTTGATGTTCCATCACAGTTGGGCGTTTGTACGGGTTCTCCTCAGCCTTCACACGCCCGATCGCCACCAAACTCACCAAATGAAAAGAAACATTACCTGACTGTCTACTAGGCACAATTTTATGTCTGTATTCAAATGTTGTGAGGTATGCTGGGTGATTTTAACCTCTCATGCCATCATACAATGGCACCACGGGTACAATGCCGCTAGTGGTGGGGGCTAGGGGGCAGCTGTGGCTCAGGTGGTAGAGCGGGTCGTCCAATAACCGAAGGGTTGGCGGTTCGAATCCTGCTCTGTCCTAGTCAACCCGTTGTGTCCTTGGGCAAGACACTTCACCCTCCCTGCCTCCAGGTTGTTGAAAGTTAAGTCCAAAAAAATACATTTTCTGATACTTTTATTTCAAAACCAGCATAAATAAATCTATTCCACCTGTTAGGATGGTAGTTTTTATAGGGTTGAAGTCTGTGGTCTACACTGCAGCATAAACATGTATTTATGTGTCTGTTTCTTCTTTTTTACGATAACACATTATGTATTTATTACGTATAATAATAATCCTACTATAATGCACGTTCTGTGTCCGACCGGTGTCCGCTCGATGTTGCATCACAGTTGGGCGTTTGTACAGGTTCTCCTCAGCCTTCACACGCCCGATCGCCACCAAACTCACCAAATGAGTAGAAACATTACCTGACTGTCTACTAGGCGCAATTTTATGTCTGTATTCAAATGTTGTGAGGTATTCTGGGCCATTTTAGCCTCTCATGCTGTTGTACAATGGCACCACGGGTACAATGCCGCTAGTGATAATTAATGGACAGATATTGAAAGTTAAGTCCAAAAAAAAAGCACATTTTCTGATACTTTTATTGCAAAACCAGCATAAATAAATCTAGTCCACCTGTTAGTAGTTTTTATAGGGTTGAAGTCTGTGGTTTACACTGCAGCATAAACATGTATTTATGTGTCTGTGTTTTTTTTTTTTTCCTCCTCAGTGCTGTGTGAACTTCTGCAGAAGGTTGTGACCCATTTATCCAGCTCTGCCACCGAGCGCTTCTTCTCCCAGGCTCCGTCCAAAGGTCAGTGGAGAAAAGCAGCGCATTCACTTCACTCCTTAAAAATGTCGACAGAACATGTGAAGGACATGGCGCCCATCAGTGCATTAGTCTGACATTTGTCCTCTCCTCCGGCGCCGACCGTTACCCTCTGAGTTCTGACGGTGACGTGGAAATCCAAAGGAACTGAGCAGCTCCAGCAGCACAGTCAGAGCAGTTTAAGACCGACACAAAGAGCAGATTTAACTGATATACTGACATACTGGTGTGCACACAGCCGTCTGTCAGAACGTTTTATTTTCAGAAAGGAACAGGAACGTCCATTAAACAGGCTTTTCACAGCCGGCCTTCACCACATGGTTCACACTGAGGAGTCTGGGCCTTTTATTTTACTCTGGAGCAATCTGAGATGATTTTAAATGAAAAGTGCTTTAGAAATGTAATTTATTATTATTATTATTATTATTATTATTATTATTACCACAACTACTACTACTATTACTATTTCTATGGCTGCTATTACTGTTACTATTACTACTACTATTATTATTACTACTACAACTACTACTACTATTACTACTATTACTATTTATTCAACTACTGTTACTGTTACTATTACTACAATTATTATTACTACCCCTACTACTACTACTACTACTACTACTACTATTACTATTTCTACGATTACTATTCCTATCACTGTTACTATTATTACTACTATTACTATTTATTCAACTACTACTACTGTTACTACTACTACTAGTATTACTACTACGACTACTACTACTATTACTATTTTTTCGACTATTATTACTGTTACTATTATTACTACTACTACTATTACTATTTATTCAACTACTATTACTGTTACTACTACTACTACTACTACTTGTATTACTGCTACGACTACTACTACTACTACTACTACTACTACTACTATTACTACTATTACTATTTATTCAACTACAATTGCTGTTACTGTTACTACTATTATTATTATTACTACTGCTACTAGTACTACTATTACTATTACTATTTATTCGACTATTATTACTTTTAATATTGCTACAACTATTATTATTACTACCACTACTACTACTATTACTATTTCTATGACTACTATTACTATCACTGTTAATATTATTACTACTACTACTATTACTATTTATTCAACTACTATTACTGTTACTATTACTACTACTACTAGTGTTACTGCTACGACTACTACTACTACTACTATTACTATTTATTTGACTACTATTACTGTTACTATTACAACAAGTATTATTATTACTACAACTACTACTATTATTACTATTACTATTTCTACAGCTACTATTGCTGTTACTATTACTACTATTACTATTATTGTTACTATTACTACTATTATTGTTCCTATTACTACTACTACGACTACTTTTACTACTACTACTACTACTTTTCATCAGAGTTACTTGAATCCCAGTTGCTATGGCAGTATCATCCTGTACACTGTTATAAACGGCTGTGATTCAAAGCCCACATTTAGGCAGATTTAGGCAGATCCATAAATGTGATATAATTAGCAGAGTGATTGTTTTTGAACTGCTGTTTTGAACCCAGTTTATGCTTTGGTCGTCACCGTACTGGCTTTTTGGACCCCAAAGTGATCATATTTGGACAAAAGGGGCAGGACTACTGGAGCCTGGGTGTGCGCTAATGCTAAATGCTAGCATACAGGCGCAGTAAAAGGGTTAAACTGTATCAAGCGCTGCATAATAATGTTAATTGAACATGCAGTGCATTAAGCACAGCTACAGTGCAGCTGTCTGTCAGGGAATAAATGCGTTTTATTAAATGAACTGAAGCTGAAAAGTCCAACCCCGAGAAATGTGAGCCGTTGTACAAATCTGTCAATCAAAGGCCGACAGTGTAGACATCGGCGTTTGTATTTGCACCGCGATCTGATCAATGGAGGGAAAACGGAAGTGTGAATCACCACAGAGAGGTGAAAATGTGTTTGGTGTAAATCTATGAGAGCTTCAGCTTTTGGGTCGACGCCTTTTCAAGCAAATCCAAGAGGATTTTACCGAGTTTCCTTCGCTTAAGAAAGAATTTTATGAGAATCAGCACAAAAACGAAACTCCTCATCCTCACAGGTGTTGAATTCATGTAGTTCAGGTTCCACATTCAGCCCAGTTTGACCTCCAACAGGCCAGAGCAGTACAATTATAGCATAATAACGTAGAAATAATTGTAACTACTGGTTTTTTTTTTCTGTGTTTTAGTGCAAAAAGTAAAATTACAGTGTGAAAATGTTGCTTCGACAAAAAATGTGAATAACCTAAAAATTCATGAACAACCTGAAATTTATTAAGAAAAATACATGTGATTTTTACAATATTCTGCCTCAGTTTATCATTTACACACATTCATTACAACTTACAGATCACAGTGGATCTACAAATACACAAAACATTTAGTAACAGGCAGAATATTGGTACAATTTTACTTCTTGTTCACATTATTCATGTTTTTTAGAGAATAACCAGAACAAAACTTGAACAAAAATGAACAAAAACTTGAGAGACATGAACAAAATGAACCGAAATAAACAAAAAAATAACAAAACACCAAGAAATAGGATCAAATTAAGCAAAAACGAGAACAAAACATGCACGAAAATGAACACAAACTTGAGAAACATAAGTAATCTGGATCTAGAAATACACAAAACATTTAGTAACAGGCTGAATATTGGTCAAATTGCACTTCTTGTTCATGTTATTCAAGTTATGACAGAATAACAAAAACGAAACTTGTACAAAAATGAACAAAAAATTGAAAAACATGAACTAAATTCATAAAAAGAAACAAAAAAAAAAACAAATTTCCAACAAATATCATCAAATTAAGCAAAAATGAGAGCAAACCCTGCACAAAAATAAACAAAAATTTGAGAAACATGACCAAAATGAACAAAAAAGTAACAAAACACCAAAAAATATGAACACATTAAGCAAAAACGAGAGCAAAACATGCATAAAAATGAACAAAAAATTTGACAAACATCAGCAATCTGGATCTACAAATACACAAAACCGGCATCTGGAACTGAAAACCAGCTGGACTGTCAGTGTGTTCTGTGTACTTTTTGGACTTTGCTAATTCATCCCATGGGGTGGATTGGACTCCTGGAGGGAGCGACAGTAAAAAACTGTAATCTGTAATCTGAAAACCAACGGTACCCTTCAGACAAATGTAGTGGAGGTACTGTACATAAATGGTACCTGAGATTGGTCCAGAATCTGAGTAAATGTACTGGGTCAAATCCCACACTGTAAAAAAAACAAAACAAAACAAAAAAAACAGTATTATTCCGGCAGCTGGGGTGCCAAAAACATACTGTTAAATAACAGAAAAATAATCATCTCATGAAAATACGGTAATTTTCCATAATTAAAATACAGTTTTTTGCCCTAACTTTACATGAGATTTTGCTTTTTTTAAAAAAACTTTTTAATGTTTAATAAAGAATATTTACATGTATTAAAACAATCAAATTACCTATGAATATGGATGAACATTGTTATAAAACAAATAATAGGGCTTACATGTGATACATTCACAAAAACACACTTATTCAACATTTTTGTTGTGAAACCTCCTGTAATTACACAACATATTTGTCAATTAACAAACAAGTCTTGTTAAACTTACAGAACAAATACTTCTTTTATGGTTAATTGTCAGTAATTTTATATCGTTTTATTTTTTTTTTTTACAGTATTAAGATTACAGATTACAGATTTCTTTATTTTCATTTGACAGCACAGTGTACACACAGCACAGAGTACATAAAACCAGATTTTGATCGATGATTAGGGACATCGGGCCGCTGCAACTGGTGCGCTACCATAAACTTTAAATTAACAGTTTAATTTCATAAATAGAAAATAAATATTTGTGAAATTACGATACATTTGCAAATGTATTTTAATAGTATTTTCTGTGAAAAAGGAACAAAATCTTTAAAAAAAAATGGAAATTTTATGGTTATTCACAGTTAGTTTTTTCATGTTATTTTACATTTGACATGTAAAATCAGTCTATTTTTGTCATTTCATTGACATTTTCCTGTGTCTTAAAAATACAGAAAAGAATCTGTAAAATAAACGGTAAAAATTCTGTTGAATTACAGATTTTTTTTACAGTGCAGTGCTGCTACTGGGTCCAATCCCAGTGCTGCTACTGGGTCAAATGGGGCTGAGTAGGTGTGAGGATAATGTGGCCGAGGTCATTGTTTTGTGGGCTCAAACCGAAGCGCTCCCTCCCCTTCGGCGTGGGTCCGGGCCCAGGCAGCCGTCTTCTGTACGGCACTAAAGCTCTTTAAATACATTTCGGATTCTCGACTGGAGGCTGTATAAATAAAATGCATGACTCGCTGATCTCTTTAAACTCCGGCAGAAGTTTCTCCACATCCCCGATGGGACTCGGAAAGTCGGCAGCAGCTGCAGCAGCTTCTGGCGAATCAGACGTTTTAGGAAAGGGAAAAAAAAAAAAGGACCTTGAGCCGTGGAATCGACCTGTTGACGGCGACTGGAGGCTTCGCTACCAGGGGGCGGAGCCGTTGACCCCGGTCAATACGGATCCGGGTCAAACGGTTTTGGCGTTAGATGTGGAAGACCTGAGTGGACTTCACTTCCAGAGCAGAAGTGTGTGTGTGTGTGTGTGTGTGGGGGGGGGGGGGGGGTCCTCCTCATTTTTCAGAGTTAAATGTGTTTGGGGGGGATTTCAGCAGGTCTGTTGTTTCAGGGATAAACAACCTGATCGGAGCCAAAATCTGCTAATTAATGAACTTATAGATTAGAATGTTTCCTAAAGCTAATGGGTGGATAGTTTCTGATTTTATCTTCATTTTTAATACGGGTCACAGGAACAACATGTCATAACACATGGTGACATCATCGTACAGTTCTACTGCTTATGTAAATATATAGAAAACCTTTTGAGGTTAATGACTTACTATGATTATTATATCTGTATTGTTTTTGTTTGGTTGGTTGTTTGTTTGGTTGGTTGTGTTTTTTTTTGTACCACCGTATGCTGCACATTTTCTTGCACTTCATCCTGTCGCTGCCTTGACCAATGAATTTCCCCGTTATGGGATCAATAAAGTTTCAGATAACATAATGTAACGTAAAGTAAGATCAGATAAAACTAGAAAAGTGCAGACCTCCGCCAAAGCAGATCAACCCCCACCCACAGTCCCCCCAGATCACCACCAAAGTTTAATCATTTGTTCATTGTACCACTATCAACATTTCCTGAAAATTTCATCAAAATCCGTCCATAACTTTTTCAGTTAAGTTGCTAACAAACAAACAAACAAACAAACAAACAAACAAACAAACAAACAAACAAACAAACCCTGGCAAAAACATAACCTCCTTGGCCAAAGTAATATCTAAACTAGGATAACATAATTTAATCTAAACTAAGATAAACTAAACTAAAATAAGATTAGATAATCTAATCTAAAATAAATAATTTAAACTAAGGTTAAATAAAATAAGATAATGTAATCTAAATTAAGATTAAATAAAATCATCTAAACTAGGATAACATAATCTAATCTACGCTAAAATAGATTATTTAAACTAAGATAAAAAAATAATATAATCTAAATTAAGATAAGACAAAATAATGTAATCTAAACCAAGAAAAGATAAGATAAAGTAATCTAAATTTAGATAAATAAAATCATCCAATCTAAACTAAGATAATTCAAACTAAGATAAAATAAGATAGTTATCTCAATTAAAATAAGATAATGTAATCTAAACTAAGATAAATTATGATAATGTAATCTAAGATAAGATAATGTAATTTAAGATCACGTGATGGAATCAAAATAAAATAATGTAATCTAAACTAAGATAAAATAAAATTTAAATAATCTAATCTACTTGTTTTTATATAGAATAAATGTGTTTATTTATTTATTTATTTATTTATTTTTCCTCAGTTGGATCTAAATCTCTGCCTGTTTTATTTTGATCTGTAATTTCAGAATACTTTGGTAGAACTGTACTTTATAACCCAGTACTGTCATTATGATAGTAGAGTATTTATGTGGTCATGAAATTATCATATTATTACCCATAAAATAACTCCAGCATTAACCAATAAAAAATAAATGAATAAATAATGTAATCTAATGTAAGCACAGATAATCATACAGAAGGCGTACATACTTTACCTGTGAACCCTCCTGAACCTCAGTATTACATGTGTTCTAATACTTGTAGGTTTTAGACGATACCTGTGCAGTTCATTTATTCACAGCCGTCACTCGTCTTTATCTGCTCATGTAAACTGAACGAAACCTTAAACCTTAAACATTAAACTCCTCTTCACACAAACCAGCGTTCCTCCACACCCCCTGCTGAAATAGTGTTTACATTTTTTCTGTGCGTTCATTTGGCTGTGATAGTAGAATTATGATAATTATGTACTTTTATCCACAGGGGCGATAAACGCAACTGGAGACGAATAAGTCGAGTTCAAAAAAAAAAAAAAAGGCAGTCTAGATCACTTTAAACATGTTTATGAACAGACTTTAGAGTAAAACCACCGACAGGAAACGGCAGCTGATGACAGAGGGACCAGATAGAACAGGGGGTCCCACAGTGGGGTACGTTTACCCCTGGGGTACCAGGAAGAACCCCAGGGGTACCAGGAAGAACCCCAGGGGTACCAGGAAGAACCCCAGGGGTACTGCAGGAACCTCAGGGGTACTGGAAATGATTCTGGAAAAGTCCATTAAATAAGTCAATAAGTAATAAGAACTCTAAAATAAATAATGAGAATTAAAGCTGAAATATAAAATAACACAATAAATACATTCATATAATAGTTTTACTGTCAATCATGTTGTTGAAGCTTTGGGAACATTTGAAGAACATTTGTATTTATATGATTCAAATGAGTTTATTGAGTAGATAAGGAATTTTTTTTTTGTTGATGATGAAAGGTTCATTTATTAATTAATGACCAATTTATTTATTTTTCTCATCAATGAAAGAGGGAACTTTTCAGTTTATATTCTGCACAAAATTTACTTTAAAAAAAGGTTTTGTTTTTGTGTTCTTGTTTTTTCTTCTTGTTTTTCTTGTTCTCCATTTTCTTCTTTTTCTTGTTTTTCTTCTTGTTCTCCTTCTCAAGATGTCATTAACTTAAAAGATTTACCAAATTATAATGTTATGAAAACTGTTAAAAGCAACAAAGTTGATCTATACTTCAGTGCAATGTTTTCAAATTTTATCTCCGCGTCAGATCTTTCATACGTTGGTATTTATTTGGTCATATTATAAGTGAAATGACTATTTTTCTAAAAAAAACAAAAAAGGAGAACTTTCTGATTTAGGAGCATTAATATTTCAAATGCATATTGCTCATGTACTGTATGTAAAGAACATGACTGGTATCTTTAACCTAATTATATTTTTAAGGGTTTAAATCCGCAGACGTTTATAATGAATCTGTAAAAGTGCACCCTGCATTAGAACATCCTGATGTTTAATTCAGTTTTTTTCCTCACTAATGAACCCGTGTCTTTTCCTGGGACATGTCTCTGAACTCTTCCCATTCGTCCTGCTGGGTTCACCGCTGCTTTTCTTTCTCCGGTTCCTGTTGTTCTGATGTTGATCTTCAGTGTTTGGAACCGATACTTTATGAACGTGGCTTAAATATTCAACGTTATAATGAAACGTTCGACCAGGGACCGTGACATTTCATCCATTTGAGTCTGTCACTGGTTGGAGTCGATGGATATGATCTGAATAAAACACCGGCTTTGTGAATGTACGTGTGTCCAGAGTGTTTAGCTGTGAACTGTATTGGATCTGTCAGGTAAATGTGCAGCTTTACAAACTAGCACCGATGAATGAGATGTCAGTATATCAGAGGAACAGCATCTGTCAGTAGAGTTTGTGTCCAATCTGATACTGATGGGTTTATTCTGTATGTTTTTATCCACTGGAACATGTTCCCCTTCAGTCTGTTGGGCATCTTCTGTTAAAGCGGTGACATTTAGCTTGTTTTAAATAGAATTCTTCATTTTCCATCATTTCCCTGCACTGTAAGCCCGGATAAGCAGAGTTACTCAAAACATTTGAGGCAAGTGTTGCACTTAAATGATTTGAGTAATGATCGACTAATCAATTGGTTTAAGTAGGTTCAACTTTAATGCTAAAAGTATTGAACTTAAACTATTAAGTAGAAAACACTAAAAGACAAGTTATTTGTACTTTAAATCTGTTGTAAAATCAACCCCACTATCCAACCATTCAACTCAGCATTTTAGCTTACACTGACTAATTTACTCAATTGCAGCCAGATGAATTTTTCATTGATTAAACAACTTTTTTTTTTTTTTTTAACATAATCAAACTCTAAATCCTATTCCTGATCAAAATAGTTATGAAATTATTCAACTTAATATATTGAAGCATGAATGGAAGTTAGCTCAATATCATTCGTCAGTACAGGAAGTGCTTTTAAATTTGACAAACATTTAGATTTCCATTGTGCAATAACAGTCTCAGATGAACAGTAAACCCATAGTTCTTCCTTGGCTTCTGACTCATGGTGCAGCTGTACAAAAATACAAAAACAAACACAAAAAGGCCAATAAACACTGACATACACACATTCAATCCAAATGACACTAACAGCACAACCCCGCTGAACTCCTGCACAGAAAAAGAACACATTTACAACAACATGCCCAATACCCACAATGCAATGCAAAGATAAAAGGTGTGGTCATGACTAAAACTGAGTGATTTAATTCCATTCAACTTAAACTTTCGTACTTTCACTATGTCTACAAATTAGTAGAATATACTGAAACATTTGATAGTAACATCATAAACTTAAATCATTTAAGTGCATCTGTAATTAAAGCATTTTAGTAAATACAAATTCCGGGCTTACAGTGGGTGGTCTCCATAAACTGTAAATGCTCTGCTTGGCTCTGAATTCTTCATTCATTCAACTCCACAGGTCCAACTTCAGCCCTATTCTCAGTAATGACCCCAGAAAGGTGGTTTGGAGCGCTGGCCCTTTAAATGCACATGAGCCACTTCAGGCCCCGCCCCCTCCAGGTTATTGGCCTGTGCTGCTCTGTCCCGTTCAACCGACAACTGAACATTTTAGTTAATGGGCTCCAAGTTTGGACAGATTTTCAGTCTGGACTACAACAGCTGATGACGACAAACAATTACAGAGAAATACTGGAGAAATGTGGACTGAAGTCTGGACCTGATACGAACAAATGTGGAGACGGAACCAGATTATAAAACATAAGTTAAGAAAGAATTTAAAGTGGGTTGTAGAAGTCCACTGGATTTTAGTAAAATTTTATATCTGTTTTCTTATGTTTATCTTATTTATATTTGCCTATTCTATTCTATTCTAGTCTATTCTATTCTATTTACTCTTTCTTTTGTACTCTATTCTGTTCTACTCTAACGTTCTATTCTATTCTATTCTATTCTTTAAACCAAGAACATTTGGAGTCGTCATCATTTATAGGTTATGTTTTTATTTTATAGGTTATGTTTTTATTTTAGATCATATTTAGTTTATGTGGCTCCTAAAATCTTCAAATGTTAATATTTTACTTCTAACATTCATCCCGCGGTCCAGACTGGACCCTTTGGCAGTCTGGGTCCAGACTGACCCTTTGGTGGTCTGACTGGACCCTTTGCGGTCTGGACTGGACCCTTTGATGGGCTGGACTAGACCCTTTGGCGGTCTGGACCTGGACCCTTCAGTGGTCCGGACCCTTTGGCGGTCCTGGTTTTGGCCCACAGACCTTGTGTTTGCCAGCCCTGCTTAGGATGAGGGTTTGGTCTGTTTTTCTGTTTCAGACTGACTCTGTAAACGTCCTCGGGGGCATCTGTCAGGGCTCTGCTTGGATTCTTCATCTGTCAGATGTACGAGTGTAGGGGTGGGGGTGGGGGGTTACTTGAGTGTGTTTGATTGACGTGCTCTCCAGTCTCAGCCCCTCTGGTGGACTCCTCTGCTCCCTTGTGCAGACCAGTGACTCATTTGCCCAGTATTAACCTCTGTCCGTCGGCTCTTCACACCAGTATCTCCTCACCCTTCACGGCTGCGACTCCGTCCAACACACTCATTTATTTCTCCTGCTTTTTTCAGATTGGGGTGGCTGCAAATGGAGAGAACAGCTTTTATGTGACTGTTACGTCTTAATAACTCAGATGAACGCTCTCAAATGAATCATTTTTCAAATAGGTTTCTCTGCTTTTTGAACCGCGAAGGAATTAAAACCCTGTGAACCTGCAAAAACCTGGTCCAGTCTTCATAAAAAAATACAAAATACGTCACAGTGAACGCACCGTTTTGAGATAAAATTGTAAATGTAACTGGATTTAAGCTTAAAAAATGTCAAATACGTGTTAAATTTGTTCTGATGACTTAATAAGAATATGTAGAATAAATACAAGGTTTATTCCTATCAGTTTTCAGGAATTTTGGAAAAGTAATACTGAAAGATATTGAGAATTCAATCCCATCATGTTCTTGTGATTGGAAACAACCAAACAACAGGACCCACAGCCCAAAATAAATGTTGATTTTTATACAAATTACAATAAATTAATATCTATTTTACACAAACATGACATTCTGAATCAAAAATATTATCTAATGACATAATAAACTTGTGTTTAATCTGAATGAATGCTAAATGTTTGTTCCATCTTGTAGAACAATAAAATAAATACATTTATATAATTTCTGTAAAGTGTCGAAAATGTTGTAAAAACTCTAACTCATTACAATATAACACACAAACTATATTAATTTATTTTATACAGTTTGTATGTATGTCTATGTCAATCAATATATAATTAGCATATACATATATAATTCTACATCATAATGCACTACCATATAACCTAAAATAAATACAATATTATTATATAATATTATACTTACAGAAGGGAGATTAACCTAAATTAACTGGTCTCTTTAAATTCATTCAAATTCATTTTAAATTAATGGGAAAAGGATAAATGTGGATGTAGATGTTTTTGTAATTGAATTGGTTCTGCTTTAAGATGTTTTAAGGAACATTGTTGTTATACTTTTAGTACCTTTTAAATAATGTTTTTTTACTTACATATATGTTCTTATTTTAGTGTCCTACTGGTATGTATGGTTTTACGTATATTTTTAGTGTGAATGTATGGCTGCGATTTAGATTTTTGTGTAACTTCCTCGCTGCTACCGTTTTGGCCTCTACTATTGAAAAGGGATTTTTAATCTCACTGAGCTTTTTTCCTGGTTAAATAAAAGTTTATAACAATAATTATAATAATCAAACCCAAATAAAGTCATAAAATCGGCTTCATTTCAAGGCTTTAAACAAAAATGATGTGGTGGATCAACTCTAAGAAAAGCTCAGACCTTTAAAGGTGAAGACACACCAACGCGATTTCAGTGATCGGACGTCGTCGGGCAGTCTGTGACGTCAGTGACACGAGTCCTGTTTGGTGTGGTTTCGTTGTGAGCGGCCATCATTAAACGTCTCCAGTCTTTTCGGCCGATTCAACGGTGTAATCGTCCACTACCCGTCGTTCAGTCGGACCGATCTGATTGGTGGAGGGATAGGCCTGGACTAGTGAGGGAGTGAAGGAGAAGTTTCCATGTGAATCCAGCTCTGCCAGCGTACCTGCAACACTATCATGGTCTTCTGTAACAGTCCATTCACTGCTCAGATCGAATCTGAATGAGTGCAGTCAGTGTTTTTCTATGAACTTCATTCATTCCATGAAGTGAACACTGTTAGCATTGTTAGCATAATGGATTTCTCCTTAGTTTTCACCTGCGACATCTTTCTTCCAAGGTTATAATAGTTTTGAATTTTTCAGTATACAGTCTACTTCTCGTTAAACTGCCTGCCGTTATACCTCCATTTTCGCTCACCGCGACCAAAACCATTGCACAAAAATCCCCAATGCATTATTCCATTAGCTACCGCCATTTCCGCCTATCGCCATCCGCCAGCCCAGTTCCATGCACAAACAACACTTATACCATTGATTTCCCGACCGTTATACCGCCAGCGTGATTGCCATCGAGTACACATAAATTTTAACAATGCACTGAAACAAACGCGCCAGACGCTGATCGCGACAAGCTACGAGTAGGTCTACGGAACGGCCACCGTTCATTTATCGCAGAACACTCAGTAGGTCAGGATGTCGGGAAGAGGACGTGGGATTAAGCCAAAGCCTCAAGATGATGGGGTGTCATTTCCCGACGGTATAATAATGCTTAAAATGTTTCCCCACTTTAAATGATCCCTTACAACATAACAGAATCAAGATTTATTTAGAAACGCAATTAGAACGGGTTAACGGAGGCAGCATAGACATCATATAGTAAAGACATGCACATTATGGACGCAACCCGTTGTAACGCCATTTTCGCTATACCGCCAATTTGGCCGTGAACGGAAGTTGGCGGTATAACGAGAGTAGACTGTAGTTTAGTTTTATTTAGTTTTGACTTTTTTTCTCTAATTCAGTTAGTTTTAATTAGTTTTTAGGGCAGGTTTGCTAGTTTTTATTAGTTTAATTATTTTCTAAATGCTTAGTTTTAGTTTTTTAGTTTAGTTGTAGTTCAGTGGTCTCTTTTCTCTTTCTTCTCTGGTCGTATTCAAATAAATCCCAGACAGGACTCTGCTGCTTTAGTCTCCATGTTTCCAGTTAGAGTGGGAACCAGAAGACGACTGGAAACCACAAGTGAACACAAGTGACGGACCCTTAAATATTATATGGTGCCAGCAGAGAAAATTGTTTGAGGGAAATAAATCGATTTTATATCAATCCGACAAAGACAAAGACATAGGGAATTTTATCCATAATTTTTATCCGTTTTAGTTAGTTTTGTAAACACACAATACAGCTTCAGTTAGTTGTCATTTTTTCTTTTAATTATAGTTTTTATTTATTTCAGTTAATGAAAATGTTTTTACAATTCTAGTTTTTGTCATTTCGTTAGTTTTCGTTAACGATAATAACCTTGCTTTCTTCTTCCACCAGTAGAAGCCCTAGAGCAGACAACACCAGTATCTTCTTATTACTAACCATCCGTTCAACAAGTACAACCACCACCCTTCTGGACTACTGAACACTCTCTGTTGACAACGACTGACGACAGTGATCTCTGGGTTTTGGTCTAGAGAGATGTTCCGTCATTTTCCAGTTTTACGTCTCCCGCAAGTGCAGACCGTATGCTCAAGTCGATAGTCGATTTGGTATGTTCGCACTTTTTTGACAGCGTTGGGGAGACAAGAGTTGACCGATCAGTCAGGCTACCTTTTCTGGCAACGATCGGCAGTCGGGTTGGTGTGTCTTTGCCTTAAAACTTTCTTCTTCCAACGTGACATCATGACTCGCGTAAATATACACGCCACTTTTAAACGGAGTGTTATTTGTACGCACTATAAGCTTTCTGCATGTATGCTCACGCCGCTATTAGCATCAAATACCACGCACTGAGGCTTAGGGTTAGAGTTATGTAAACCGGAGATCTTGGCGTAAATTGACACGCAATCAAATGGCCTTGAATAAACACGCGAAGAATGGAAATGCGTAGGTATAGCACGACAAATGCCGTAGAACTAGTTTGACATACAGTCGTGGAAAAAATTCTTCGCCCACCCTAGTTTTCTTCAGTTCTTGTTCATTTAATGCCTGGTCAACTAAAGGTCCATTTGTTTGGACAAATATAATGATTCCAACAATAACAGCTCATAGTAGTTTAATTTCAGAGCTGATATCTGTCCATTTAACATGTTTTCTTAATAAAAACCAAATCACTTCAGTTCTTCCATCATATCTATGTCATTGTACTGACAAAAACAGTGCTTTTAGACATTCCATGTTTTCCTTTTCTGTCTGTTTTAGTCACATGACCCCCACAGGAGTTAAGACTGGATTACACAACCAGTGTTTCTGATGACTTTGGATGGTCTAATAATTTTTTCCTCGACTGTACAATGTATTTTCTTGATCACCTGCTTTATCTAACTTTCCTGGTTGTTTTTCTAAACTGTTTACAACTCCCTTCACAGTCAAAGTTAAGCGATAGCGTTGGTAGTTTTCATAAAGAGTCGAATGGAGCCAGAGGCAGAACACTGGAGGGACGGAAGAGACAGAATAAATAGAACCGAGAGGGCATTCATCTCCATTAGAGGTAATTATGATCAGCGAGGTTTTTAGAGATGTTAATATGTGAGGAGCAAGAGGTGAGAGAAAATGCAGCTCTAGTTGTCCTGGCACGGCTTCATGGCCTCATCAAAGCTATTTTTTTCGTAATTAATACAAGATTTAATGGCCTGTGATTAATCCACATCGCTGCGCTCTGATTTGTCGATGGTAACAATGTTGAATTATCATTTGGATGTGTAGATTAGAGCCCACATTATCATTTCCACTCGCATATTTCTGCACCATTAGTCTGTAAATTGGATTTGAAGTTTGCCCCGCCACTGATGCTGTCGAGATAATACCTCTCATATTAATTGTTGAAATCTTCTCATCGTCTCACCGCAAACTGACTGAATCTGGGGATCCATTAGCGCAGATGTAATAATAAGTTTCCCCGAAGACGGGAAACAGAAGGAAACCCAATCTGAGCTCTTCTGCTCTTATTGCTTCATTCAACACAATTACAACCGTAACTTCAAAACTCATATATTTTTACGTTCTCCACAGAAACTGATAATAGTAAGAGTCTGAGTCTGTACAAAACCACTGGCCTGTGTCCAACACTGTCGGTCTGAATGCTCAAATCTGTGTTGTTTACGTGGTTGTTCACATTTAGCCCGTTCACTTTCACAGTCATACTTTTGGGTCGTTTTTCAAGGTTCGACTGGACGAGTTCTGCTCTTCTGAAAACGTTTCATCACATTCAGAAGAGTTCTTCATTTGTAATTGTTAGTGGGGGGGGGTACTCATACACCTGTAGGGGAGTGGTCTTATACACCTGTAGGGGAGTGGTCTTAGACATCTATATGGGAGTGTCTTATACAGCTCTAGGGGAGTGGTCTTATAGGCAGTAGGGGGAGTGGTCTTATAGGCATGTAGGGGAGTGGTCTTATACACCTGTAGGGGGAGTGGTCTTATACACCTGTAGGGGAGTGGTTATAGGCATGTAGGGGAGTGGTCTTATACATCTATAGTGGGAGTGGTCTTATACAGCTCTAGGGGGAGTGGTCTTATACACCTGTAGGGGGAATGGTCTTATACACCTGTAGTGGGAGTGGTCTTAAGACGTGTAGGGGGAGTGGTCTTATAGACGTGTAGGGGGAGTGGTCTTATACACCTGTAGGGGGAATGGCTTATACACCTGTAGTGGGAGTGGTCTTATAGAGTGTCGGGGGAGTGGTCTCATACACCTGTAGGGGAGTGGTCTTATAGACGTGTAGGGGGAGTGGTCTTATACACCTGTAGGGGAGTGGTCTATACACCTGTAGTGGGAGTGGTCTTATAGACGTGTAGGGGGAGTGGTCTTATACACCTGTAGTGGGAGTGGTCTTATAGACATGTAGGGGGAGTGGTCTTATACACCTGTAGGGGAGTGGTCTTATACACCTGTAGTGGGAGTGGTCTTATAGATGGTCGGGGGAGTGGTCTTATACACCTGTAGTGGAGTGGTCTTATAGACGTGTAGGGGAGTGGTCTTATACACCTGTAGGGGGAGTGGTCTTATAGACGTGTAGGGGGAGTGGTCTTATACACCTGTAGGGGGAGTGGTCTTATAGACGTGTAGGGGGAGTGGTCTTATAGACGTGTAGGGGGAGTGGTCTTATAGACGTGTAGGGGGAGTGGTCTTATACACCTGTAGTGGGAGTGGTCTTATAGACGTGTAGGGGGAGTGGTCTTATACACCTGTAGTGGGAGTGCTTATAGACGTGTAGGGGGAGTGGTCTTATACACCTGTAGTGGGAGTGGTCTTATGACGTTTAGGGGGAGTGGTCTTATAGGTGTAGTGGGAGTGGTCCTATAGACGTGTAGGGGAGTGGTCTTATAAACGTGTCGGGGGAGTGGTCTTATAGACGTGTCGGGGAGTGGTCTTATAGACCTGTAGGGGGAGTGGTCTTATAGACCTGTAGGGGGAGTGGTCTTATACACCTGTAGGGGGAGTGGTCTTATACACCTGTTGGGGAGTGGTCTTATAGACGTGTAGGGGGAGTGGTCTTATAGACGTGTAGGGGAGTGGTCTTGTAGACGTATAGGGGGAGTGGACTCATATACATGAAGGGGAGTGGTCTGTAGAGGTTGTTTTTTCCATGTGTTATTTTCCTTAAGTGTTCGGGTCGTGGATTGGTCCTGGGTTTTGTCGACTCCCCCCTTGACCCTGAATCCCAGGAATGTGTAATTACAAAACAAAAAATTCAATTAAGAAAATAGGATATAAAGTTTTTGCAAAAAGTAAATAAAGTAGAACTAAAGTAGAATAAAATAAAAATAGACACAATATTAACCTCTGTAGGAACACCATCTGTAAAGTCTACTGGGTTCTACTGGTTCTCCGTCTGTAAAGTCTACTGGGTTCTGCTGGTTCTCCGTCTGTAAAGTCTACTGGGTTCTACTGGTTCTCTGTCTGTAAAGTCTACTGGGTTCTACTGGGTTCTACTGGTTCTCCGTCTGTAAAGTCTACTGGTTCTACTGGTTCTCCGTCTGTAAAGTCTACGGGTTCTACTGGTTCTCTGTCTGTAAAGTCTACTGGGTTCTACTGGGTTCTACTGGTTCTCTGTCTGTAAGTCTACTGGGTTCTACTGGTTCTACTGGTTCTCCGTCTGTAAAGTCTACTGGGTTCTACTGGTTCTCCTGCTGTAAAGTTTACTGGGTTCTGCTGGTTCTCCGTCTGTAAAGTCTACTGGGTTCTGGTTCTCCGTCTGTAAAGTCTACTGGGTTCTACTGGTTCTCCGTCTGTAAGTCTACTGGGTTCTGCTGGTTCTCCGTCTGTACAGTCTACTGGGTTCTACTGGTTCTCCGTCTGTACAGTCTACTGGGTTCTACTGGTTCTCCGTCTGTAAAGTCTACGGGTTCTACTGGTTCTCCGTCTGTAAGTCTACTGGGTTCTGCTGGTTCTCCGTCTGTAAAGTCTACTGGGTTCTACTGGTTCTCCTGCTGTAAAGTTTACTGGGTTCTGCTGGTTCTCCGTCTGTAAAGTCTACTGGGTTCTGCTGGTTCTGTCTGTAAAGTCTACTGGGTTCTACTGGTTCTCCGTCTGTAAAGTCTACTGGGTTCTGCTGTTCTCCGTCTGTACAGTCTACTGGGTTCTACTGGTTCTCCGTCTGTACAGTCTACTGGGTTCTACTGGTTCTCCGTCTGTAAAGTCTACTGGGTTTCCTGGTTCTCCGTCTGTAAAGTCTACTGGGTTCTGCTGGTTCTCCGTCTGTACAGTTACTGGGTTCTACTGGGTTCTGCTGGTTCTCCGTCTGTACAGTCTACTGGGTTCTACTGGGTTCTACTGGTTCTCCCAGTCGTATCCTGTTCACCTTCTGTGTACTCACCAGCTCTTGTTGTTTTCCAGCGGAGGAGCAGAGTGTGCAGAATGTGGTGTTATCATCGGTGGAACATCTGGGGATCCACATCTGTGTGAGGTACGTCAGTGTGGTTCTAAAGCAGACTGCAGTTCTAACAGCAGCAGTGGAACCTACACCACACACACAAATGAGTCACAGCTCCAGTCTGTTCCACACAAACAGAACATTAGACCAGGATCCACAGCTGAAGGCTTAGGCTGGGTTAGACTGGGCTAGACTGGGCTAGACTGGGTTAGACAGGCTTAGACTGGGTTAGACTGGGTTAGACTGGGCTAGACTGGGCTAGACAGGGCTAGACTGGGTTAGACTGGTTAGACTGGGTTAGACAGGCTTAGACAGGGTTAGACTGGGTTAGACTGGGTTAGACTGGGCTAGACAGGCTTAGACTGGGTTAGACTGGGCTAGACTGGGTTAGACTGGGTTAGACTGGGCTAGACTGGGTTAGACTGGGTTAGACAGGGTTAGACTGGGTTAGACTGGGCTAGACTGGGTTAGACAGGCTTAGACTGGGTTAGACTTGGGTTAGACTGGGCTAGACAGGCTTAGACTGGGTTAGACTGGGCTAGACTGGGTTAGACAGGGTTAGACTGCGTTAGACAGGCTTAGACTGGGTTAGACTGGTTAGACTGGGTTAGACTGGGCTAGACAGGCTTAGACTGGGCTAGACTGGGTTAGACTGGGCTAGACTGGGTTAGACTGGTCTAGACTGGGCTAGACAGGGCTAGACTGGGTTAGACTGGCTTAGACTGGGTTAGACTGGGTTAGACTGGCCTAGACTGGTTAGACAGGCTTAGACTGGGTTAGACTGGGTTAGACTGGGCTAGACTGGGTTAGACAGGCTTAGACTGGCTTAGACAGGGTTAGACTGGGTTAGACAGCTTAGACAGGGTTAGACTGGGTTAGACAGGCTTAGACTGGGTTAGACAGGTTAGACAGGGTTAGACTGGGTTAGACAGGGTTAGACTGGGTTAGACTGGGTTAGACAGGCTTAGACTGGGTTAGACAGGTTTAGACTGGGTTAGACTGGGTTAGACAGGGTTAGACAGGCTTAGACTGGGTTAGACAGGCTTAGACTGGGTTAGACAGGCTTAGACAGGGTTAGACTGGGTTAGACAGTCTTAGACTGGGTTAGACTGGGTTAGACAGGTTTAGACTGGGTTAGACAGGGTTAGACAGGCTTAGACTGGGTTAGACAGGCTTAGACTGGGTTAGACAGGCTTAGACTGGGTTAGACAGGCTTAGACAGGGTTAGACTGGGTTAGACAGGCTTAGACTGGGTTAGACTGGGCTAGACTGGGTTAGACAGGGTTAGACTGGGTTAGACTGGGCTAGACTGGGTTAGACTGGTCTAGACTGGTCTAGACAGGGCTAGACTGGGTTAGACTGGGTTAGACTGGGTTAGACAGGGTTAGACTGGGTTAGACTGGGCTAGACTGGGTTAGACAGGCTTAGACTGGGTTAGACTGGGTTAGACTGGGCTAGACTGGGTTAGACTGGCTTAGACAGGGTTAGACTGGGTTAGACTGGCTTAGACAGGGTTAGACTGGGTTAGACTGGGTTAGACAGGGTTAGACAGGCTTAGACTTGGGTTAGACAGGCTTAGACTGGGTTAGACAGGCTTAGACTGGTTTAGACAGGCTTAGAAGGGTTAGACTGGGTTAGACAGGCTAGACTGGGTTAGACAGGCTTAGACTAGGTTAGACAGGCTTAGACAGGGTTAGACTGGGTTAGACTGCCTTAGACAGGTTAGGACTGGGTTAGACAGGTTAGACGGCTTAGACTGGGTTAGACCAGGCTTAGACAGTCTTAGACTGGGTTAGACAGTCTTAGACTGGGTTAGACAGGCTTAGACTGGGTTAGACAGGCTTAGACTGGTTTAGACAGGCTTAGACAGGGTTAGACTGGGTTAGACAGTCTTAGACTGGGTTAGACTGGCTTAGACAGGGTTAGGTTTTGGTTTATGAGGGTTAACAGACTAAATAAAGGAAATGACATTTTCAAATATTTTTTTCCTCAATTTAGAAGGATTTCTTCACTTTTATGCCATAATTCAAGGTTTTTTGGGTCATTTTTCACTTATTTTCCTCATTTTATTCTCATTTTACAAGATTTGTACATTTTACTCAATGAATGATTGAGGTAAAACTGTATTTTACACCAAGTATTGACATGTATTGATAGGATTAGTGATCAACAGGTGTTGACAGTTTAGATCAGTAGATAATTTGGGTTTTTGAAGGTGAACAGACTAAATTCCGGAAAGGAAATGATTATTATTATTTTTTATTTTTTTCATTTTTCAAGTATTTTGCTTTTTTTCCCTCAATTCAGATGAATTTCTTCATTTTTATGCCATAATTTAAGTTGTTTTAGGTCATTATTCACTTATTTTGCTCATTTTATTCTCATTTTACAAGATTATTACATTTACCTGACGAATAACTGAGGTAAACCTGTATTTGACACCAGTTATTTTCCATGTATTTATAGGATTAGTGGATCAACAGGTATTAAAACAGTTTAGATAACTAGATGGTGTTGGCTTTTGAGGGGTTAACAGAATAAATCCAGAAAGGAAATTATTATTTTTTTTTTTTTTTTCATTTTTCAAGTATTTAGCTTTTTTCCCCTCAATTTAGAAGGATTTCTTCACTTTTATGCCATAATTTAAGGATTTTTGGGTCATTATTCACCTTATTTTGCTCATTTTATTGTCATTTTACCAGATTGTACATTTTACCTGACGAATAACTGAGGTAAACCTGTATTTGACACCAGTTATTTCATGTATTAACAGAATTAGTGGATCAGCATGTATTAATCGGTCTGTATCAGTAGATGGTTCTGGTTGGTAGTGGACGTTTGGGTCTTTGTGGCTGATTTTCTGCAGACAAACACTGCCTGAATCCTCTGGTATTCCTGAGGACAAACCCATGAAAGCGTGTCCTTCGCCCAGAACAGACGACGACAGCATCACTGATTTTAGACGAATAAGCCCCCCCTCCAAACGGGTGGTAGTCGTATTAATATTCTGCTCAGACACCTGAACCCTCACACCTGTCTGAGGCGTCTCATGTTCTGCTCCGTTCTCCTTCGGTTCTGGAGTTTTTTTGCTCATAAGCAGCTCCTTTGTCTTCCGTTACTCCTCGTACTCCGCTCGTTTCTATCGTTAACGACGCCCCGCTGCTACATTACACCGCAAATATACGGCTGTTCCCTGGAAAACCTGCCCTGAAGGGAGCGTTTTAGCCGGAAAGTTGCAGAGCACGCTCAAAAAGACGGTCACGTCTGCGTTTTTGTGGCGTCGGCGGACAGCGTGGAAGCGTTCCCTGAGGATTAAAGGTTGTTGAGCGTGAATTTACAGTTAATCCATGACTTATAAGTGTTAAATTACACCTAATTCTGGTAAGGAAAGAAAAAAAGAAAAAAAAAAAACCCCACTCTACTGTCTCCGAGTTTGGTCGAGTGTCTCCAGTTGAGTGACGGGCTGTGGTTTTCAGAGAATAAAAGGATTATTATTAGAGCTGAGAGGAACATATGAGCTGCACAAGTGATTACACACACACAGTTCAGGATTTTTCAGAAAATGAGAAGAAAAAAACCCACAGATGTTTGTGCTTAGTATAAAATCTGAACAAATGCATGAAGTATTTACAGCTGGAGGGGGGGGGGGGGGGGGCAAACATACGGCCCACGGCCCAAAAACGGTCCACCGAAGGGTCCGATCCGGCCCACAGGTGGATGTGAAAGAATGAAAATCACATGAACAGTCGACAATGTCACTGAGTCTGAACACGTATTAATAATAAAGTTAAGTGTTGTATTTGTCAGTTTACAGGTGACTGTTATTAAATGTTTCGTGTTTGTAGATCCACTGTGATCTGTACGCTATAATGCACATGTAAATGATCAACTGAGGCAGAATATTGGTAAAATTGCACTTAAGAAATTCAAGGCTGTTGACGTTTATTGATTTTTGTTTGTTTTTTTGCATGTTTTGTTCTTGTTTTTTGCTTAATTTGATCATATTCGTCGGGTTTTGGGGGTTTTTTTTTGCAAGTTTTGTTCATGTTTCTCAAGTTTTTGTTCATTTTTGTGCAGGTTTTGTTCTTCTTGCTTGTTTTGTTCCTATTTGTTGGCTTTTTTCTTTTACTGTTCATATTTCTCAAGCTTTTGTTCATTTTTGTGCAGGTTTTGTTCTTGTTTTTGCTTAATTTCTTCATATTTGTTGGGTTTTGGGTTTTTTTTTGGTTCATGTTTCTCAAATTTTTGCTCATTTTTGAAGTTTTGTTCTTGTTGTTCTCTAAAAAATGTGAACAACATGAATAAGAAGTGTAGTTGTACCAATATTCTGCCTGTTATTAAATATTTTGTGTATTTGTAGATCCGCTGTGATCTGTAAGTTATAATGTACATGTATAAATGATCAACTGAGGCAGAATATTGGTAAAATTGCACTTATTTTTCTTAAGAAATTCATGGTAGTTGACATTTATTGGTTTTTTGTTCATTTTTTTGCATGTTTTGTTCTGGTTTTTGCTTAATTTGATCATATTTGTTGGCTTTTTCTTTGTTTTTTTTTGTTTGTTTTTTTACTTTAATTTTGTTCATGTTTCTAAAATTGTTGCTCATTTTTGTACAGATTTTTTTTTCTGTTTGTCTCTAAAAATGTGAATAACATAAACAACTAGAAAAGCACTCGGAGAGCGCAGACCTCCGCCAAGGCAGATCAGCACCCCCCCCCCCCCCCCCCCCCCCCCCCCCCCCACCAGCATATAACCTCCTTGGCGGAGGTAACAACTGCAATGTTTTTTTCATATTCTAAATGTTTAGTGTGTTTGTAGATCCACTGTGAACTGTAAGTTGTAATGAACATGTGTAAATGATACACTGAAGCAGAATATTGATAAAATTACACTTATTTTTCATGTTATTCACATTTTTTTAGAGGAGAGTTTGTAACTGTAAACATTTTCTTCATGTAATTTAACTTTTTTCAGTCTAAAACAAAGACAAAAGTTTGTATTTGTCATTATTTATAGTTTCTTGTGTTATTATTTTCCTGGTTCTGATCCACTTTAGATCATACTGGTCTGAACGTAGAACCTGAGCTAACATGACTTCTACATCCTTGCTTTACAGACGCATGAAATGTTGTGTTTTCTTTTTTATTGACAGGTACGGCGTCTTCCTGGATGTGGTTAAAGACGACGCCGTGGACGACCTGACGCTGCTGATGAAACACATGAAGCACTTCCTGTCCGCGCAGAGGCTGAAAACCGCCTCGCAGCTCGGTATCCTTCCACATCAGCAGGTAGACGTGGAAAAAAAGCCAACCTTCAGCCGCATCATGTGACCAGATCGGCCTTGGCGGAGGTCATCAGATTGAATGATGTGGTTTAACCCAACGCTTTAATTTATGTTTCAACCACATATTAAACTCAGAATACTTTATAATCCAAGAGGGAATCATTGGGTGGTACTGTATTTATGTAATTTATATTCATGTGTCACATTTAAAACAATGTAAGCGGCTCACGGTGCTACGTAAATATATAAATAGTTTAAATAATATGGTAAAAGGTTAAAAATAGGAATAAAAATACACTAAAACTGACACAAACAACAGGATAAACACATCTAAATAAAAACAGCAGATAAACTAACTTGCAAGGATATAAATAACATAATATGGTAAAATGGTAAAAATAAGAATGAAAAATACACTAAAACTGATAAAATCAAATACGAAATAATAGAATAGAATAAAAACATCTAAATAAAAACAGTTGATAAAAGAAATAAAAATCTTTAGGATTTAAATAACTTAATATATTATGGTAAAATAGCAAAAATACACAAAAACTGATTTAAAATAAAAAAACAAATACGAGCAAAACCAGTAGATAAAATAAAGTCTTAAGAATATAAATAAGATGTATAATATGGTAAAATGGTAAAATAAGAATAAAACTATACTTAAACTGATAAAACCAATTCAAAATAATAGAACAGAATAAAAAAAACATCTAAAACAGAAAGAGTAGATAGAATAAAAAAAAGCCTATAGGATATAAATTATATAATATATATATATATATATATATATATATATATATATATATATACAGTACAGGCCAAAAGTTTGGACACACACTTCTCATTCTTCGCATTTTCTTTATTTTCATGACTATTTTCATTGTAGATTCTCACTGAAGGCATCAAAACTATGAATGAACACATGTGGAATTATGTACTTAACAAAAAAGTGTGAAATAACTGAAAACATCTCTTATATTCTAGTTTCTTCAAAGTAGCCACCCTTAGCTCTGATGACTGCCTTGCACACCCTTGGCATTCTCTGGATGAGCTTCCAGAGGTAGTCACCTGAAATGGTTTCCACTTCATAGCTGTGCCTTGTCAGGGTTACTTAGTGGAATTTCTTGCCTTATTGATGGGGTTGGGACCATCAGTTGTGTTGTGCAGAAGTCAGGTTGATGCACAGCTGACAGCCCTATTGGACAACTGTTAGAATGCATATTATGGCGAGAACCAATCAGCTAAGTAAAGACAAACGAGTGGCCATCATTACTTTAAGAAATGAAGGTCAGTCAGTCTAGAAAATTTCAAAAACTTTGAATGTGTCCCCAAGTGCAGTCGCAAAAACCATCAAGCGCTCCAACGAAACTGGCTCACATGAGGACCGCCCCAGGAAAGGAAGACCAAGAGTCACCTCTGATGCTGAAGATAAGTTCATCTGAGTCACCAGCCTCAGAAATCGCAAATTAACAGCAGCTCAGATTAGAGACCAGATGAATACCACACAGAGCTCTAGCAGCAGACACATCTCTACAACAACTGTTAAGAGGAGACTGCGTGAATCAGGCCTTCATGGTCAAATAGCTGCTAGGAAACCACTGCTCAGGAGAGACAACAAACAGAAGAGATTTATTTGGGCCAAGAAACCCAAGGAATGGACATTAGACCAGTGGAAATCTGTGCTTTGGTCTGATGAGTCCAAATTTCAGATCTTTGGATCCAACCGCCGTGTCTTTGTGCGACGCAGAAAAGGTGAACGGATGGATGCTACATGCCTGGTTCCCACCGTGAAGCATGGAGGGGGAGGTGTGATGGTGTGGGGGTGCTTTGCTGGTGACGCTGTTGGGGATTTATTCAAGATTGAAGGCAACCTGAATCAGCATGGCTACCACAGCATCCTGAAGTGACATGCCATTCCATCCGGTCTGCGTTTAGTTGGACCATCATTTATGTTTCAACAGGACAATGACCCCAAACACACCTCCAGGCTGTGTGAGGGATATCTGACCAAGAAGGAGAGTGATGGAGTGCTGTGCCAGATGACCTGGCCTCCACAGTAACCGGACCTGAACCCAATCGAGATGGTTTGGTTGAGCTGGACCGCAGAGTGAAGGCAAAAGGGCCAACAAGTGCTAAGCATCTGTGGGAACTTCTTCAAGACTGTTAGGAAACCATTTCAGGTGACTACCTCTGGAAGCTCATCAAGAGAATGGCAAGAGTGTGCAAAGCAGTCATCAGAGCTAAGGGTGGATACTTTGAAGAAACTAGAATATAAGAGATGTTTTCAGTTATTTCACACTTTTTTGTTAAGTACATAATTCCACATGTGTTCATTCATAGTTTTGATGCCTTCAGTGAGAATCTACAATGAAAATAGTCATGAAAATAAAGAAAATACGAAGAATGAGAAGGTGTGTCCAAACTTTTGGCCTGTACTGTATATATATATATATATATATATATATATATATATATATATATATATATATATATATATATAATAACATATAAATAATGATCTAAACTGGGTCGCACCAGTAAAATAACATAATAACAGATACGGTAAATATACTAGTAAAAACAGTAAATATAGTAATAAAAACAGTTAATATACTAATAAAAACAGTAAGTATACTAATAAAAACAGTAAATATACTAATAAAAATGGTAAATATCGTAATAAAAACAGTTAATATAACATATACAGTAAATGTTAAATGTGATGTGAAAATGCGTCCTCAGTTCTGGGCATTTAAGTGTTAAAGTTGTGCGTCTCAGTTGTAATTATTTAGTGCAACTACTGTCACTAAGTTAAATTAAATATTGATGTTATATAATTTTAGCAGTAAATTCATTTTAGGATGCAGAGACGTATTGATCGGTTCAGTTTTCCATTATGTTTTCTACTTATAATGAGAACAAATCATCATCATCATTGAACCAAACCCTCAGACGTTTCAGTTTAAATCCAGTTCATTAAACGTATTCCTTCGTTTGTGCTTCATATTTTCCTCCCTGTTCGTTTTATTCAGCTGACGTTTCAAGGCCACGCTGTAAATTAAATGTGTGCGTGTGCATTTATCTAAACAAAGGTTAAAAAAAAAAACAAAAAAAAACACCATTTCAAAGGAAACGTCTCACAAAGACCTAAAAAGCAGGAAGTGTCGACGGCCCTGCAGCTGTTTTCTGGAGCCGAGCCGCGCCGTGCCACGCTAGGTTCTGTTCTGTGCTAATTGCTTCATGGTTGTGTGGGATCAGGGCTGACAGCGGCACATCAGTGTTGTTCTGCGCTGTCAGACGGGTTTGCACGGAGTTAGAGAAATGAAACTGAAGCCAAACGAGCTGCAGAGTTTGAAGACAACGCTGGAAAAATGTACGAGATGAACCAAGTTAGTAATGTTCAGGGTCCACGTTCAGTCCAATATGATCTGAACTGGGTCGCACCAGTAAAATAATAACATAATAACAGAAATAATGATCTAAACTGGGCAGCACCAGTAAAATAATAACATAATAACAGAAATAATGATCTAAACTGGGCAGCACCAGTAAAATAATAACATAATAACAGAAATAATGATCTAAACTGGGTCGCACCAGTAAAATAATAACATAAGAACAGAAATAATGATCTAAACTGGGTCGCACCAGTAAAATAATAACATAACAACAGAAATAATGATCTAAACTGGGTCGCACCAGTAAAATAATAACATAACAACAGAAATAATGATCTAAACTGGGTCGCACCAGTAAAATAATAACATAACAGAAATAATGATCTAAACTGGGCAGCACCAGTAAAATAATAACATAAGAACAGAAATAATGATCTAAACTGGGTCGCACCAGTAAAATAATAACATAACAGAAATAATGATCTAAACTGGGCAGCACCAGTAAAATAATAACATAAGAACAGAAATAATGATCTAAACTGGGTCGCACCAGTAAAATAATAACATAAGAACAGAAATAATGATCTAAACTGGGTCGCACCAGTAAAATAATAACATAAGAACAGAAATAATGATCTAAACTGGGCAGCACCAGTAAAATAATAACATAAGAACAGAAATAATGATCTAAACTGGGCAGCACCAGTAAAATAATAACATAACAGAAATAATGATCTAAACTGGGCAGCACCAGTAAAATAATAACATAACAACAGAAATAATGATCTAAACTGGGCAGCACCAGTAAAATAATAACATAACAACAGAAATAATGATCTAAACTGGGCAGCACCAGTAAAATAATAACATAACAACAGAAATAATGATCTAAACTGGGTCGCACCAGTAAAATAATAACATAAGAACAGAAATAATGATCTAAACTGGGCAGCACCAGTAAAATAATAACATAACAACAGAAATAATGATCTAAACTGTTTCGCACCAGTAAAATAATAACATAAGAACAGAAATAATGATCTAAACTGGGCAGCACCAGTAAAATAATAACATAACAACAGAAATAATGATCTAAACTGGGTCGCACCAGTAAAATAATAACATAACAACAGAAATAATGATCTAAACTGGGTCGCACCAGTAAAATAATAACATAAGAACAGAAATAATGATCTGAACTGGGCAGCACCAGTAAAATAATAACATAAGAACAGAAATAATGATCTAAACTGGGTCGCACCAGTAAAATAATAACATAAGAACAGAAATAATGATCTAAACTGGGCAGCACCAGTAAAATAATAACATAAGAACAGAAATAATGATCTAAACTGGGCAGCACCAGTAAAATAATAACATAACAGAAATAATGATCTAAACTGGGTCGCACCAGTAAAATAATAACATAGGAACAGAAATAATGATCTAAACTGGGCAGCACCAGTAAAATAATAACATAACAGAAATAATGATCTAAACTGGGCAGCACCAGTAAAATAATAACATAAGAACAGAAATAATGATCTAAACTGGGTCGCACCAGTAAAATAATAACATAAGAACAGAAATAATGATCTAAACTGGGTCGCACCAGTAAAATAATAACATAAGAACAGAAATAATGATCTGAACTGGGTCGCACCAGTAAAATAATAACATAATAACAGAAATAATGATCTAAACTGGGCAGCACCAGTAAAATAATAACATAGGAACAGAAATAATGATCTAAACTGGGTCGCACCAGTAAAATAATAACATAAGAACAGAAATAATGATCTAAACTGAGTCGCACCAGTAAAATAATAACATAAGAACAGAAATAATGATCTAAACTGGGTCGCACCAGTAAAATAATAACATAACAGAAATAATGATCTGAACTGGGCAGCACCAGTAAAATAATAACATAACAGAAATAATGATCTAAACTGGGCAGCACCAGTAAAATAATAACATAAGAACAGAAATAATGATCTAAACTGGGTCGCACCAGTAAAATAATAACATAACAGAATAATGATCTGAACTGGGCAGCACCAGTAAAATAATAACATAGGAACAGAAATAATGATCTAAACTGGGCAGCACCAGTAAAATAATAACATAAGAACAGAAATAATGATCTAAACTGGGCAGCACCAGTAAAATAATAACATAAGAACAGAAATAATGATCTAAACTGGGCAGCACCAGTAAAATAATAACATAACAACAGAAATAATGATCTAAACTGGGTCGCACCAGTAAAATAATAACATAACAACAGAAATAATGATCTAAACTGGGCAGCACCAGTAAAATAATAACATAGGAACAGAAATAATGATCTAAACTGAGTCGCACCAGTAAAATAATAACATAAGAACAGAAATAATGATCTAAACTGGGCAGCACCAGTAAAATAATAACATAAGAACAGAAATAATGATCTAAACTGGGCAGCACCAGTAAAATAATAACATAACAACAGAAATAATGATCTAAACTGGGCAGCACCAGTAAAATAATAACATAAGAACAGAAATAATGATCTGAACTGGGTCGCACCAGTAAAATAATAACATAACAACAGAAATAATGATCTAAACTGAGTCGCACCAGTAAAATAATAACATAAGAACAGAAATAATGATCTAAACTGGGTCGCACCAGTAAAATAATAACATAACAACAGAAATAATGATCTAAACTGAGTCGCACCAGTAAAATAATAACATAAGAACAGAAATAATGATCTGAACTGGGTCGCACCAGTAAAATAATAACATAATAACAGAAATAATGATCTGAACTGGGCAGCACCAGTAAAATAATAACATAACAACAGAAATAATGATCTAAACTGGGCAGCACCAGTAAAATAATAACATAAGAACAGAAATAATGATCTAAACTGGGTCGCACCAGTAAAATAATAACATAAGAACAGAAATAATGATCTAAACTGGGCAGCACCAGTAAAATAAAAACATAAGAACAGAAATAATGATCTAAACTGGGCAGCACCAGTAAAATAATAACATAACAACAGAAATAATGATCTAAACTGGGCAGCACCAGTAAAATAATAACATAAGAACAGAAATAATGATCTGAACTGGGTCGCACCAGTAAAATAATAACATAACAACAGAAATAATGATCTAAACTGAGTCGCACCAGTAAAATAATAACATAAGAACAGAAATAATGATCTAAACTGGGTCGCACCAGTAAAATAATAACATAACAACAGAAATAATGATCTAAACTGGGTCGCACCAGTAAAATAATAACATAACAACAGAAATAATGATCTAAACTGAGTCGCACCAGTAAAATAATAACATAAGAACAGAAATAATGATCTAAACTGGGTCGCACCAGTAAAATAATAACATAAGAACAGAAATAATGATCTAAACTGGGTCGCACCAGTAAAATAATAACATAACAACAGAAATAATGATCTAAACTGAGTCGCACCAGTAAAATAATAACATAAGAACAGAAATAATGATCTAAACTGGGTCGCACCAGTAAAATAATAACATAACAGAAATAATGATCTAAACTGGGCAGCACCAGTAAAATAATAACATAACAACAGAAATAATGATCTAAACTGGGTCGCACCAGTAAAATAATAACATAACAACAGAAATAATGATCTAAACTGGGTCGCACCAGTAAAATAATAACATAAGAACAGAAATAATGATCTGAACTGGGCAGCACCAGTAAAATAATAACATAAGAACAGAAATAATGATCTAAACTGGGTCGCACCAGTAAAATAATAACATAAGAACAGAAATAATGATCTAAACTGGGTCGCACCAGTAAAATAATAACATAAGAACAGAAATAATGATCTAAACTGGGCAGCACCAGTAAAATAATAACATAACAGAAATAATGATCTAAACTGGGCAGCACCAGTAAAATAATAACATAGGAACAGAAATAATGATCTAAACTGGGCAGCACCAGTAAAATAATAACATAAGAACAGAAATAATGATCTAAACTGGGTCGCACCAGTAAAATAATAACATAGGAACAGAAATAATGATCTAAACTGGGCAGCACCAGTAAAATAATAACATAACAGAAATAATGATCTGAACTGGGCAGCACCAGTAAAATAATAACATAGGAACAGAAATAATGATCTAAACTGGGCAGCACCAGTAAAATAATAACATAAGAACAGAAATAATGATCTAAACTGGGTCGCACCAGTAAAATAATAACATAGGAACAGAAATAATGATCTAAACTGGGTCGCACCAGTAAAATAATAACATAAGAACAGAAATAATGATCTGAACTGGGTCGCACCAGTAAAATAATAACATAACAACAGAAACAATGATCTAAACTGGGCAGCACCAGTAAAATAATAACATAACAACAGAAATAATGATCTAAACTGGGTCGCACCAGTAAAATAATAACATAACAACAGAAATAATGATCTAAACTGAGTCGCACCAGTAAAATAATAACATAAGAACAGAAATAATGATCTGAACTGGGTCGCACCAGTAAAATAATAACATAATAACAGAAATAATGATCTGAACTGGGCAGCACCAGTAAAATAATAACATAACAACAGAAATAATGATCTAAACTGGGCAGCACCAGTAAAATAATAACATAAGAACAGAAATAATGATCTAAACTGGGTCGCACCAGTAAAATAATAACATAAGAACAGAAATAATGATCTAAACTGGGCAGCACCAGTAAAATAATAACATAAGAACAGAAATAATGATCTAAACTGGGCAGCACCAGTAAAATAATAACATAACAACAGAAATAATGATCTAAACTGGGCAGCACCAGTAAAATAATAACATAAGAACAGAAATAATGATCTGAACTGGGTCGCACCAGTAAAATAATAACATAACAACAGAAATAATGATCTAAACTGAGTCGCACCAGTAAAATAATAACATAAGAACAGAAATAATGATCTAAACTGGGTCGCACCAGTAAAATAATAACATAACAACAGAAATAATGATCTAAACTGAGTCGCACCAGTAAAATAATAACATAAGAACAGAAATAATGATCTAAACTGGGTCGCACCAGTAAAATAATAACATAAGAACAGAAATAATGATCTAAACTGGGTCGCACCAGTAAAATAATAACATAACAACAGAAATAATGATCTAAACTGAGTCGCACCAGTAAAATAATAACATAAGAACAGAAATAATGATCTAAACTGGGTCGCACCAGTAAAATAATAACATAACAGAAATAATGATCTAAACTGGGCAGCACCAGTAAAATAATAACATAACAACAGAAATAATGATCTAAACTGGGTCGCACCAGTAAAATAATAACATAACAACAGAAATAATGATCTAAACTGGGTCGCACCAGTAAAATAATAACATAAGAACAGAAATAATGATCTGAACTGGGCAGCACCAGTAAATAATAACATAAGAACAGAAATAATGATCTAAACTGGGTCGCACCAGTAAAATAATAACATAAGAACAGAAATAATGATCTAAACTGGGTCGCACCAGTAAAATAATAACATAAGAACAGAAATAATGATCTAAACTGGGCAGCACCAGTAAAATAATAACATAACAGAAATAATGATCTAAACTGGGTCGCACCAGTAAAATAATAACATAGGAACAGAAATAATGATCTAAACTGGGCAGCACCAGTAAAATAATAACATAACAGAAATAATGATCTGAACTGGGCAGCACCAGTAAAATAATAACATAGGAACAGAAATAATGATCTAAACTGGGCAGCACCAGTAAAATAATAACATAAGAACAGAAATAATGATCTAAACTGGGCAGCACCAGTAAAATAATAACATAAGAACAGAAATAATGATCTAAACTGGGTCGCACCAGTAAAATAATAACATAGGAACAGAAATAATGATCTAAACTGGGTCGCACCAGTAAATAATAACATAAGAACAGAAATAATGATCTGAACTGGGTCGCACCAGTAAAATAATAACATAACAACAGAAACAATGATCTAAACTGGGCAGCACCAGTAAAATAATAACATAAGAACAGAAATAATGATCTGAACTGGGTCGCACCAGTAAAATAATAACATAACAACAGAAATAATGATCTGAACTGGGTCGCACCAGTAAAATAATAACATAACAGAAATAATGATCTAAACTGAGTCGCACCAGTAAAATAATAACATAACAACAGAAATAATGATCTAAACTGGGCAGCACCAGTAAAATAATAACATAAGAACAGAAATAATGATCTAAACTGGGTCGCACCAGTAAAATAATAACATAAGAACAGAAATAATGATCTAAACTGGGCAGCACCAGTAAAATAATAACATAAGAACAGAAATAATGATCTAAACTGAGTCGCACCAGTAAAATAATAACATAAGAACAGAAATAATGATCTAAACTGGGCAGCACCAGTAAAATAATAACATAAGAACAGAAATAATGATCTAAACTGGGCAGCACCAGTAAAATAATAACATAATAACAGAAATAATGATCTAAACTGAGTCGCACCAGTAAAATAATAACATAATAACAGAAATAATGATCTGAACTGAGTCGCACTAGTAAAATAATAACATAATTAATGACATTTACCAGTATTTATCTATGCTTTAGAGTGAAAAAAGTAAAATTACATGATGAAAAATGTTTATATCTACAAACTCCTTAAAAAAAAAAGTGAATAAAATATAAAACTAGAAGCACTCGGAGAGCGCAGACCTCCGCCAAGGCTGATCAGTGGCCCCCCCCGTGGGCCCCCCCCACGCCAAGGAGGTTATGTTTTTGCCAGGGTTTGTTTGTTTGTTTGTTTGTTTGTCTGTCTGTCTGTTTGTCTGTCCGTTAGTGTGCAACATAACTCAAAAAGTTATGGACAGATTTTGATGAAATTTTCAGGGTTTGTTGGAAATGGGCCCCCCCGTGGGCCCCCCCACCCCCGATCACCACCAAAATTTAATCATTTCTTCCTTATCCCATTTCCAACAAACCCTGAAAATTTCATCCAAATCTGTCCATAACCTTTTGAGTTATGTTGCACACTAACGGACAGACAAACAGACCCTGGCAAAAACAGAACCTCCTTGGCGGAGGTAATAAGTGTAATTTTGCCAGTATTCTGCCTCAGTTTATCATTTACACATGTTCATCCTTAAGTACAGCCTTAACTCCGCCCCTCAGTCACTGTGCAGGACGGTTACCCAGGCCACGATTGGCTGGTTTCCACAGTGTTCCTCCTCATGGGCGGGGCCACAGACAGATGTCTGCGTCTGTTACTCAGTCTGTCGTCTCTGCTCGTCTCCGCCTTCATCTGGCCGGCCAGGATACACGCCTCTGTGAGTACTACACACAGTAGTACACAAATACTAATACACTAATACACAAACAGTAATACACTAATACTAATACACAAGTAGACAAACAGTAATACAATAATACAAATACACTAATACACAAATACACTAATACACAAATACACTAATACACAAATACTACTACACAAACAAGTAAAAGTAGCGTACAGTTGCTGCAGTTGAATGGAGGGAATAACTGATGTGGACTTGTTCCTGATGTAGTTCAGTTATAGGAGTGTATTCACATGATTAGATTACATTAAACTTTATTGATCCCACAGAAAATGAAGGATCCAGAAGCAGCACAACTAATGTACAAATATAAAAAATATTACAAGACAAAAAACAATAACAATAGTTATAAAAATAGTAGTGAAAAAAGGCAACTGCATATTAGAAAGTATTAGTAGAAACAAAATAAATAATAAAAAGTAGTAATTGTGTGTGTGTGTGTGTGTAAATCTGTATATATTAGCATTCAATAGGTTAATGAAAGTAGAATATAATATTACTGTGTGTTATTATTTATAGTAGTACGAGTGTATTAAAACAGGTTTAAAGGATTAGATTAGATTAGATTAGATTAGATTAGATTAGATTGGATTAGATTAGGGCGACACAGTGGTGCAGTGGTTAGCACTCGTGCCTCACAGACAGAAGGTCCTGGGTTCGATTCCAACACCAGTCGACGGGGGGTGGGACCTTTCTGTGTGGAGTTTGTATGTTCTCCTCGTGTCTGCGTGGGTTCTCTCTGGTACTCTGGCTCCTCCCACCATCCAAACACATGCACTGATAGGTTAACTGGTTAATCTAAATCACCCATAGGTGTGAATGTGACAGTGACTGTTTGTCTCTATATGTTCAGCCTGTGATGAACTGGAGACATGTCCAGGGTGAACCCCACCTTCACCTGTAAGTAGCTGGGATAGGCTCCAAGAGACCCCCGTGACCCTGGTGAGGATAAAGTGGGTTCAGAAAATGAATGAATAGACTGGATTAGATTACTTGGAATTCCTTGGGCAGAACCATCAGGAAATTGCAGTTGGAACAGCAGCACAAACAATGTCAACACATAGAAAATATTAAAAGAAAATAGTAATACAAGAACTATAAACAGTAGTGTGGAAAAAAGGTAATTGCACAGTGGAATAATAGTGGAATTATATATATATATATATATATATATATATATATATATATATATACATATAAAATAAAGTGATGACAGTAGTCATAACAATATAGTAATAAGTATATATTAATAATCACAACAATAATCTTAATAATAATAATAATTATTATTATAATAATGATAAATGCATTAACTCCAAGGTTTTTCTGCTTTACAACCATAACTAAAAAAAAAAAAAAAATCCAATGGACCGAATCAATGCAGAAAAATCCCATATTTGGCCTGTGTTTGTTTGACTAAATGGACTCTGATCGTGGAGTGTTCAGACTCTTGAACCCACGGCTCAGACTAAACTGTGATAAAAGTGAGTTTCAGCTGAACTGTGTCCATATTTGATCATCGGTGTGTGTTCCTGTGTGCTGCCGTTAAACCTGGACTGCACACTCACTCTGGACAGTCTGGAGGCTTTTGTTGTTCATGAGTCTTTGAAGCTCCTGCTCTGACTCTGGTATTTATTCATTCATTAAAACTGTTTTAATTTCATCTGTTTGACTCATAAACCAGTTCATCTGCAGACGAAGGGAGCCTCATTTATTCCCTCAGATATGTGTGTGTGTGTGTGTGTGTGTGTCTGAAAAACCAGGTGAAGCAGACGGACACAGATAAAGAGCAGAGAAAACAGATAAACAAGAGGAAAAGGAAGTAGTGGAATATGAAGTGGACTGGGAATCGATCTAAATTACAGGGCTGAGTTTGGCTGTCGTCATAGTAACCTCCGTCATGTCCGACTCTTTCATCAAAGCCACTTACGTCTGCGTCGGAGTGTGTGTCACATGACCACAGTGTGTTTGATGCACACGCTGGTTTATGTTTGAACAACACGGTCGATTCTGTCGATATCGCACAAACGGAAAAGGGCACGAATGATTAAGAGGCAGCAGCGAAAAGAGGAAGGAAGGACGAGGTGATGTTAGACCGATATTCAACACTGTTTAAGCACACCATGTGGACAAAAGTATGTGGACGCCTTGGATTCAGGTGTTTCTTTCCTAACAAAACAATCATGATTAATGTTATAACATAGTTTTATGTTGGGATAAATATTATTGCATTGGTCAGTTGGGTTTAAATTGCTATCTTTGTTTCTTAAATCAGTTATTGATATTTTTTTGATCAAATCTCACTCTTACAGGTCTATTATACACCAAAATGTAGATGTAAAAAGAAAAACAACTGCTATAAAATCATCATATATCAATTTTTTTTTTCAGCTTTTTTCTGCATAAATGTCTTAAACCACTTCAGCTCGGCTCAAAATGATCAAATGTTCAATCATTTTCAACCCTTTAAATGCTAGTTTGAATGTGTGATTTTATGAGTTGTTTAA
Organism: Sphaeramia orbicularis; assembly: GCF_902148855.1. Lineage (NCBI taxonomy): Eukaryota > Metazoa > Chordata > Actinopteri > Kurtiformes > Apogonidae > Sphaeramia > Sphaeramia orbicularis. The sequence goes on along the minus strand of NC_043979.1, from coordinate 48,372,819 downwards.
TTGCAGTAACACACGATGTGGACAAAAGTATGTGGACACATTGGATTCAGGTGTTTCTTTTCTAATAAAACAATAATGACTAATGTCAGAATATAGTTTTATATTGGAATAAATGTTACTGCATTGGTTAGTTGGGTTTAAATTTTTTAGATCTTTGTTTCCAAAATGACTCACAGATGGTTTGGACTGAATTTTTCTCAACATTGACTCTGATTTTAAATGTTCTTCCTCTAAATTTCCTAAATATTTTTCCTGCTCTGACTGTAAATAATAATTTTCTTCCACATCTAAACCATCTACTTTCTTCACATCTGAGGAAGAAAAATCTACCATTAAGCATTAAGGAAATATGGCTGTTTCTAAACTATATGGACATAAATATTGGGACACATCATGTCTACAGCTGTCAGATGTCCTGTTCATGAGGATTTGAGATAAAAAACATCAATATTTCCTTAAAGTTTAATGGTAGATTTTTCTTCCTCAGTGAGATGTGACGAAAGTAGATGGTTAGCAAAAAAAAACAAACTCACTAATATGAACAGAATAAGCAACAAAATTAATAAAAATGAACAACACAGATATCAAAAAGAACAAAAAAGCACCAAAAATGAACAAAATAAGCATCAAAAAAAAAAAAAAAAAAAAAAAAAAAAAAATTAGGAAGAAAAGAGCATCATAATGAGCAAAACACACAAAAAAGACAGTAGATGGTTAGTTATGTTAGAAAACTATTATTTACAGTCAGAGCAGGAAAAATGGTTTAGAAATTTAGAGGAAGAACATTTAAAATCATAATCAATGTTGAGAAAAATTCAGTCCAAACCATCTGTGAGTCATTTTAGAAACAAAGATTTAAACAATTTACACGGCAATAATATTTATCCCAACATAAAACTCTATTCTGACATTAGTCATTGTGGTTTTGTTAGAAAAGAAACACCTGAATCCAACGTGTCCACATACTTTCGTCCACATCATGTATCTTCATCTCCTGGTTTAGACATTAAAGGATGCTGATGCGGACACTTTTTGTTCCTGGTTTATCTGAAGTTCATGGTGTCTGTCTGATGTTCCTGGTTCTTCCAGGTCTGATGTTCCTGGTTCTTCCAGGTTTGATGTTCCTGGTTCTTCCAGGTCTGATGTTCCTGGTTCTTCCAGGTCTGATGTTCCTGGTTCTTCCAGGTCTGATGTTCCTGGTTCCCTGGTTCTTTCAGGTCCACGTTCCTGCTGCTGTATCTCAGTCTGGGATCGGTCCAGTCTACTGGTGTACTGCTCATTATGTGGAGATGCTGCTCAAAGCTGAGGTTCCTCTGGTCCACTCTGCCTTCAGGATGTCTGGATTCACCCCGTCACAGGTACCGACCCATAAAAACACTCAAACATGGAGGAGGAGGAGGAGGAAGAGCAGGAGGTGGAGGAGGAGGTGGAGGTCCACGTATTGTTGAACTGAATTGTTGAATTGTTTACTCGCATGTGCACATGACAATAAAACACAATAATAATAACAAAGACATGCCGAGGAAGCCAAAAACCAAAGTGGTTCATCGAGGGCCTCCCCAAAGACTTGAAATAAAAAAAGTATTTGCAGTGTCTAATAATGATACACAATCATAAATAAACAAAATTAACTAAATGAAGGAAATAAGTCATAAACACGTATAACAAAACAATGAACAAATAAATAAAATAAATGAATAAATAAATACATCGTAAGCAACGCACGTAGAAATAAATAAGAATCAACAAAACTATGAAACGAAATTCGGAATGAAACTAATAAGTTATTTAACGAAGAAAAATGGTAATTGAATCAAGAAAAACAAACGTACGCTCATATTTGACACTGAAAAGGAAACTTCTATAAATGTCAGCAGCAGCAGCAGCGTTCCCTTTAAAGGAGTTCATGTGTTTTGAAGAATCACAACAGCGGAAAAAGTCTGAATAAGTTCTGATGCAGAAAATGTTCCGTTCCATCACAGATCAGCTGTTGGATCCAAAGGACCGACTGGTGTGAACACTAAGACTCGTACTGTCTGTAGGTGGAGTACGGCGTTAGAAGATAAGAACGGAATTTTATTTATAGAGCTCAGGATCACAACAGTCACCTGACAGGGTTTTACGGAAACTGCTGAAGTGATTAAAAAAACAATGAAAATAAGCAAACGGTCAATAAGCAAAAGTTTCAGTTTGTTCATTCTTTTTTCAGTTTGTTCATGTTATTTTTTCTTTGTTCATTTTATTTTTTCTGTTTGTTCATGTTATTTTTTCTGTTTGGTCGTTATTTTTTCAGTTTGTTCATGTTATTTTTTTCAGTTTGTTCATGTTATTTTTTCAGTTTGTTCATGTTATTTTTTCAGTTTGTTCATGTTATTTTTTCTGTTTGGTCGTTATTTTTTCAGTTTGTTCATGTTATTTTTTTCAGTTTGTTCATGTTATTTTTTTCAGTTTGTTCATGTTATTTTTTTCAGTTTGTTCATGTTATTTTTTCAGTTTGTTCATGTTATTTTTTCTGTTTGGTCGTTATTTTTTCAGTTTGTTCATGTTATTTTTTCAGTTCATGTTATTTTTTCAGTTTGTTCATGTTATTTTTTCAGTTCATGTTATTTTTTCAGTTCATGTTATTTTTTCAGTTTGTTCATGTTATTTTTTTCAGTTTGTTCATGTTATTCACATCTTTTGAAAGGGTAGTTCGCAGATGCAAACCTGTTCATCGTGTAAATTTACTTTTTTCGCTCTAAAACAGAGAAAACTTTGGAGTTGGCATCATTTGTATATTATTTTACTGGTTCGGTCCGTTTCAGATCATATTTAGCAGAATGTGGAACTGAACTAAAGTGAGTTGGACAGTCCTGCACTAGTGCCTGATTATAGAACAGGAACTTGAACAGAATCTTACACTGTATTCGTCTGAGGGGGATTAAAAGGTCACAGGACGTTCTGTTTAAGTGTAAAACGTGGACTCCACCCGTCGTCAACCTGCAGCGTTTAAGTTGTCGTTTATGAACTGAGTCGTCGTTTACGGCCTCTAATCCACTTTATTTCCCACTTCAGCTGTAGTTAGGGCCGTTCGGTGTGTTTCCCTCAGTAACGGTCCTTTTATGGTCTGAGCCAGAGTTCACTCAGAGGACGCACCGCATTAGTTTAGATTACAACCTTTAATTTAATACGAAGGAGTGAATATTTTCTTTCAGTTATGCACAAAACACATACATACAAAAAACAAAGATAAAAATAACACTATTGGTAATTAAAAAAGGCAGAAGCTGACGCTACAGTCGTATTTCTGCTGCTTCTACTCCACACCTGAAGTTTCCGCAGATAAAACATTCACACAAATTCGTCTACGTTCAGTTTCTTCAGTCACGTACACGTCATCGTACGTTCACAGCCCTGGAGAATCGGATAACTTAGAGCTTTTTTAAAACTGGACAGCGAGCAACACAGTTCGACTTCATCCTTCAACTGGTTCCAGAATTTGACACCGACAACAGAAACACAGACATACTTACCCCCGCAGGACGGACTGTGACCGCTTAGCTGTGTGTGTTTGTGTGTGTTTGTTTGTGTGTGTGTGTGTTTGTTTGTTTGTTTGTTTGTGTGTTTGTTTGTTAGCAGGATAACTCAAAAAGTTATGGACAGATTTTCATGAAATTTTCAGGAATTGTTGATACTGACACAAGGAAGAAATGATTACATTTTATTGGTGATGGGGGGATCTGTCTTGGTGGAGGTCTGCGCTCTCTGAGTGCTTTTCTTGTTAACGTTTATTCTTCCTTTACATGTTTCAAACACAAACATTCCTCTTAAATTATAATTCCTTTCTCTTAACTTAAAATGTTTTCTGAACACAAACAGGAAGATTTTTACTTTTAGCTCAAAACATAATTTCCATTGTTTTTAAATATACAATATCAAAAAATTTTAATAAACCAGATTCTACAAAAAAGTGGATGACTTGATTGAAGATAACCAGCTTTATTCCTGACTAAGCTGTTTTTGGAGTTTAATTATCAGGTCTGTATTAGTTTTATTCACATTGCCCCATATTTCACAGTCGGACATGTATAGTCATTTTTAAAACTCAACAGCGAGCTCCACAATTTCACTTCATCCTTCAACTGGTTCCAGAATTTGACACCAGTAACAGAAACACAGACATATTTACCTCCACCAGGAAGGATTGGGATCACTTTGCTTTGTGTGTGTGCTTGCTTGTTTGTTTGTTTGTGTATTTGTTTGTTTGTTAGTTTGATTGTTAGCAACTTTAGTGTAAAACTCTTCCACCCATCTTTCCCAGATCTTCCCCACAGATAGGCCTAGGCCCTGGGACCAACCCAGTCCATTTTGGTCCCAGTAGGCCAAAGTTCAAGGTCACAACATCTACAGTTTTCCATCTGTCATCATCGAGACATTTTCCAAATTCATGAAAAATTCAAAACGACTCCGATTCTCCTCCAGTTGGATCCACCTGTAGCTTAGAACAATCTCTTGTATCTGGAACTAAATTGTCCACATCCACTGTGGAATGTGGACTCTGTGGACATTTACACTGAACACTGAAAATCCCATTTACACACATTTAAAATTAGAACTCAACTAATATTGATGTGAATTAAATCTAATTGGACAGACACATGACTGGGACCAAGCTGCGACTGTTTCTGCTGAATGGAACAACCTGGAAACTGTGGAATTTAAACCGAAAGAGTGGATCCACACATGCACACTGTTCAGGGTGAAGGAGGAGGTTTACGTTCTCTGAACACTGGTTAAATATACAATATCAAAAACATGTAATAAACCAGATTCTACAAAAAGTGGATGACTTATTGAAGATAACCAGCTGTATTCATGACTAATAGCTTTTTTTTGGAGTTTAATTATCAGGTCTATATTAGTTTTATACACATTGCCCCATATTTCACACAGTCAGACATGTATAATATAATATAAATATAATATAATATAAATATAATATAATATAAATATACGGTAATATAATATAATATAAATATAGTAATAATATAATATAATATAAATACACGGTAATATAATATAATATAATATAATATAATATATATAATATGATGGAAGTTGAACTAACAACACCTTGAAGACCAAACAGCTTCATTTGGGCCTCGTTTAGAATCTGAAATCAAAGCAGTCGCAGAAATTCAAGACGATAGTTTGTCGAATTTAATGCAGCGCTTTTGTGTGTGTGTGTTTAATTAAAGTCTAAAAGGGGACGGTTAATGCCTGAGTGTGTGTTTGAATAACAGACGTTTGTTTTCGCAGCCGTTGGATAAAAAAATCTCATTAATGACGTCGATGAGAAACTTTAAAGAGGATGAAGAGCTGCGTCTGTTCCCTTCAGTGACTTTGTTTTGTTTTTGTTTTTTTTTCTCTTTCGTTTCAACTTGACTCGTCTCTAAAAATAGTTCTTTGTCGCTGATCGGACTCAGAAGTGTGTTCCCTGTGTTCTGCGTTCTAATGCTAACGTTCTGACGCTGCTCTGGTTCAAAGGCAGAGGCAGAACAGGAGTCTCACCTCCAAACCTTCGGCCGTTTGATCCGCTTTTCGGAGACGCCGCCGTGAACGTTCCGACAGCGGGGGTTCTCATAAGGCTCGCCCCCTTCGCGTCGAACATCTGAACTGGTTTCCACGGTAACATTCAGCTTGTCTTTAAGTGGATAATGGGCCGGTTTTCTGTCAGAAACTCGGACGTCTGTAGTTTGAGCCGGGAAACCCTGACGAAACTGCAACAGACGAAGCTTTAACACCACTGACATTTGTACAGAAGACGGAGGATCTGTTCGACAAAGGAAAAACTGAGGTTCTACTGTTTCTACCAAACATACAGGATGTGGACAAAAGTATGTGGACACGTTGGATTCACCGAATGGTCGTAACTAAAGCTGGAATTAGGAAATAACAATAATAATAATAATAATAATAATAATAATAATAATAATAAATAAATAAAGCTGTAAACACTAGTCGCTTTTCCACTGACCCTCAAACTGCATGAATATAACTCAACTAAAAATGTACCTAATGGAAAAACGACAATTTTGCTAAACCCCGAATTTTTCGATTAAAAGTTTTTGTGATGGTGAGAGGTGGTTTTTCAGGCGTACCGTAATTGGTATATCACACAAAACTGCAAAGGAAAGACCTTTTTCTGCAGCTAGTCATATGAATTAAAAAAAAACAACAAAAAAACAGATCAACATCATATTTACGTTCATGTTTATGGATTGACTTCTTGTGTCATCATGTGATAATAAATAAACAAATCATCACATTTGTGATTTAATGGAAAAACCGACATTACGCACTTCTGTTTTTTAGGACATTTAGTAAATATTGATAAAGTTTTGCGCAGATGTCCAATGGAAAAGCCACTAATGAAAACTGAGTATTCTAGTGTTTCTACTAAACATACAGTATGTGGACAAAAGTATGTGGACACGTTGGATTCACCGAATGGTCGTAACTAAAGCTGGAATTAGGAAATAAAGTGGATTAGAGGATATAAACAGTAGTTGATTTTCCATTGACCCTCCAATTGCGCGAATATAACTTGCGCATAAAAATTTACCAAATGGAAAAATGACAATTTCGCGAAAACTCAAGTTTTTCGATGAAAGTTTTTGTGCTGGCAATGTAGCGCAAATGGTATATTACGCAAAACTGCAATGGAAAGACCTTTTTGCACAACTAGTCACAAAAAAAAAAAAAAAAACGGATGCTGATGGATGTTACAACAAGAGAAGAAGAATTTAACAGAAACATGTCGTGGTACATGTGGACACACCAGGAAACCCAATCATTTTTAAATTTCGTACGAGATAGAAGGTTAACGAGCATTCTAGATTCAAAACAGCAGATATTTACTGTACATTCAACACCATGTTTCTGGAATGACTTCTCTTGTCATCTCAAGATAATAAATAAATCGTTGCATTTGTGATTTAATGGAAAAAAACAAAAACAACTTCATGCACTTCGGTTTTTGACGTTTAGTAAATATCGGTAAAATTTTGTGCATTTGTCCAATGGAAAAGCGACTTCTCTGTCTCTCCGGAAGACAGACATGATCCAAACCAAGGTTATCGTTAATGAAAACGAACGAAATGACGAAAACTAGAATTGAAAAAACGTTTTTGTTAACTGAAATAAATAAAAACTATAATTAAAATTAAAAAAAAAAAACAAAACGATAACTAACTGAAACTGTCTTGTGTGTTTACAAAACTAACTAAAACGGATAAAAATTATGGATAAAATTCCCTTTGTTTTTGTCAATGTCGGATTGATACGAAATCGATTTATTTCCCTCAAGCAATTTTAGCTGGTGGCACCATACGACACTTGACGGTCGGTCAGTTTACTCGGGCTCCGGGCTTGTTGTTTTTCTGTGCACATTGTCTAGTTAACTATCACTAATTAAAAAAAAAAAAAAAAAAAAGTTGTCGTCTTCTGGTCCCCACTCTACCTGGAAACATGGAGACTAAAGTTGGGAGAAAGCAGCAGAGTCCTGTCTGGGATTTATTTGAATACGACGACAGAGAAGAAGAGAAAAGAGACCACTGAACTAAAACTAAGCATTTAGAAAATAACAAAAACTAATAAAAATTAGCAAACCTGCTCTAAAAACGAATTAAAACTGAATTAGAGAAAAAAGAAAAAAAGTCTAAACTAAATAAAACTAGAAGCACTCAGAGAGCGCAGACCTCCGCCAAGGCTGATCAGTGGCCCCCCCCATGGGCCCCCCCACCCCCAATCCCCACCAAAATTTAATCATTTCTTCCTTATCCCATTTCCAACAAACCCTGAAAATTTCATCCAAATCTGTCCAGAACTTTTTGAGTTATGTTGCACACTAACGGACAGACAAACAAACAAACAGACAAACAAACAGACAAACAAACAAACAAACAAACAAACAAACAGACAAACAAACCCTGGCAAAAACATAACCTCCTTGGCGGAGGTAACTAAACTAGAATGAAAAATCCAAACTATTAGAACCATGATCCAACCCTCTGCGTCTGAACTAAATGTACGTTTTTGGTTTTCGTTAAATCCTGCTGGAACAAACTGAAACCTAAAACCTTAGGCCCTGGCTGCTGTGACTCCTTCAGTCCTTCTGTGGGTGAACATCCCAGCTCTCATAGAAACATTAACATGCATCTGCTGCTGTCTGCGTCCCCTGATCCCACCGCAATATCTGAACCTGTGAACACTGAGGATCTGATTTCACAAACATTCATTTACAAAAGGACGAGGAGGTCCAATCAGAGGCGGACCCAGTGAACAGGCTTCAGAAACAAACCACGGACTCATCAGCACTAATGAACTGAAACCTTCATGTACACGCATGAGCGGAAAAACCCCACATGTAAGCTGAAGTCTAAAGTCAGTTCATCTGTGGACACGAGGACCAATCTGTCAGACTTAAAGTCTTTTATTGCCTCAGTTTTTACCACTTAGACACTGTTTTGTTGGGATTTTTCATAGTTTTTATAAGTAAAAGTAGAAAATTAAAACAAACCTGAGTTAGTTTGACACAAAAACACTTTAATATTTACAGTTTTGACTTCATTCTTTCAACTAAAACTATAATGAAGAGATAAAATATTAAGAAGAGGAACAGGTCTCATACTGACAGAAGGAAAAGACCTGCATTAAAGTTCACTGTAGACGCATCAACTCATCCAGATTATAGACTTTTATATAAAGATAGACTTTTATTTATTACTTTGTGTATTGTTGGATTTTTTAACCTTTATTCTGCATATTTTGCACTTTATCCTATTGTGGGATTAATCAAGTTTTATCTTATGACATCAATTAAACAAAACAAAAATGTACATGTATTTTTTCCCAGAATTCCACAGTGAAGTTCCTCTGACATTTTCATCCTCAAATGTATTCAGTGTAAACCTTAAACCCTCTGTTTTACAACCCAGTAACTGGTTAGAGAGGAGAAAAAAACAAAAAACAACTGATCAAACCTAAATAGAGTTTAGACAAATGTCAGCGTCACAGATGGACAACAAAAGCAAATATCAAATTAAACATTTTTATTTCAATTATCAATATCATATACATTTATTTACAATATTTACAACATACAAATAATATTAACATTATATTCAAGTGTATTTTGTATAGATATATGCATTTATTAATTTTAAACAGTGTTTAGAATATGACCTAAATAATATAATAGTCAAATATCAATATATTTGGAATAAATGTAGTTTATTTCTAAGAGTTTATAAAATGAACCCAGAATGACAGCACTAAACTCATTTTACAAACATTCACACTCAGAAAACTACTCACATTTTTTTCCCTGGAAATACAGGTTTGGTGTAGATGATTGTACTTTAGTTTTTTTGGACCAGATGTTAACCTTCCCTTGACTCCACCCATCAACCCATGAACAACCTGACGTCAGAGAAATAAGTGTCATTTGAATAATATTCTGTCTGTTATTAAATGTTTAGTGTGTTTGCAGATCCACGTCTCTCTTTTTGCACATGTTGAAATGATAAATGACGTTTAAATTGCATAATTCGGTTGTATTCGCTCTTATTTTTCTTGAGAGATTTCAGGTTGTTCATGGTTTTCTTTAAAAAAAAAAGTGAAAAACATGAACAATAACTGTATCTTTACCAGTACTGTAAATGTTCTGTGTATTTGTAGATCCACTGTGATCTGGTATGAACATGTAGATGATAAACGGAGGCAGAATGTTTGAAAATGACACATACTGTTCATGTTATTCACATGTTTTAAAGAATAGTTTGTAGATGTAAATATTTTTATGTTTTTTTCCACTCTAAAATATAGGGAACATTTCAGAGTTGTCATTTTTTATGGTTTATTATGTTATTATTTTACTTCAGATCTGATTTGGTGCTACATAGTGTTTTTCTGTTCATGTGTTTGTGGTGGCTGTTGTCAGATGTGCCTCCACTGGTTGACCCAGTGCTTCTGGAACTACCTGGACTGGTCCCAGATCTGCCTCTACGTGTCCACCTGTGCGTTAATGGGCCCAGACTACCAGGTCTACATGTGTGTGGCCGTCTTCAAACACCTGCAGCCGCAAATCCTCCAGAAGACCCAGTCCCAGGAGCTGCAGGTCCACCTCAAGGTCAGTCCACGTCTGCGCTGACTTAAAGACGTCACCTGGACTTTAGATGAAACACTGAGCTTTATTTAACCCTTAGATGACTGAGGACCCTCCACTGCAGCTGAAACAGGTTACAGTCACCCTGTTAACATCAGTGTGTTTTATGACACTTTTATCAGTTTGTCATGTTTAAAAGAATCAGATGTGTTATATTTTGGTCCGTTTTTTCGTTAACATTTTTAACTATTTTGAAGTTTTGAAAAGTAAAGTATAAGTAGTAGAACAGCAGTAGAACAATGTCAACATCCATTTAGTGAGTGAGTCATTTGTTCTTGCTACAGAATGAAGCAAACTATATATATATATATATATATATATATATGTATATGTATATATATTATATATATGTATATATATGTATATATATATATGTATATATGTAGGTATATATATATGTATATGTATATATATGTATATATGTGTGTATATATATATATATATGTGTGTGTATATGTATATATATGTATATATATATATATATATATATATATATATATATGTATGTATGTATATATATATATATATATATATATATATATATATATATATATATGTCACAGTAGAGATTGAAATCCAGTAGGATTCCTAATCCTACTAGGACAGATAGTAATTTTAGTAAGACATTAGGATCTGAAGATTGGAATTCCTATCTGTCCTAGGAGAATTTACAATCCTACTAGGACAGATTGTAATTCTATTTGGAAGTGGGATCTGAAGATTGGAATTTTGGAATTTCAGTCTGTCCTACAATTTCGCCATCACCATTCCAGCTGAATTCTTTTCATATCTTAGATCCAGTATATGGCCCTTAGGTCAGTACACATTGTAACCAGGATGCCAGCTGTCCTATCTGGTCCAACCTTATTCAGTGGCCGTTTGTAACTGTCATTGGTATGTAAATGACACACATTTGTATTCAGAAATCGGTAGAATTTCAAAAACGTACCTGTAAACAACCCGTTGCCATGGCAACATACAATTTTAGTATTATCTAATTGTTGCCAAGCCATTCAGAAAATGTACGATGTTAAAGTTGGCATTGGCATTTTGCTGCCCCCTGGTCTAGATGGTAGGGTTAAAAGTCAAAGAAACAACAATATTCTTACAAACCATGATTTTATTCAGAATTTACACAGACTTTGAATCTAATATTCTATAGCTAAGCTTCAAAGACTTTTTCTAAGACTTAAATGTGCTGCATACTACTCACTAGTTAAGTGACAATAACCTTAGTCTATAGTACTAACTTCAGAGGTTTTGTCAGTTATTTTTCTAATACTTAAATGTGCTACATACGACTCAATAGTGACACTAACGTTAGTCTACAGCTAACTTCAAAATTTCAAACAAGTAATACTACAAAGGTTTTTCCTTACACTGATATAGATATGAAAGATATGAAAATAATTCAGCTGGAATAGTGATGGTGAAATTGTATGCTTACCTATGCTGAAACTGACTGGAATTTTGGCTGTGAAATGATTCAGTCTATTTTCCATACATTTTGATATAATCTGACATTCTCCTAATAGAATTTGAGATTGTCCTGACAGAATTCTTACATTTTTTGCCGTATTTTTCCAATCTTCAGATCCCACTTCCAAATAGAATTACAATCTGTCCTAGTAGGATTGTAAATTCTCCTAGGACAGATTGGAATTCCAATCTTCAGATCCTAATGTCCTGTAGGATTTTAGTTTGTCCTAGGACAAACTAAAATTTCAATCTGTCCTAGTAGGATTAGGAATCCTACTGGATTTCAGTCTCTACTGTGACATACACATAAGCTAAAATTTGCTTAGAGGTCTTGTTGTTTTGTATCCCAGACCCGTTAGAAAAGAACGACCTGAGTTCAACGTGTCCAGTTTATTTTCAGACACAGGGTTCATGTCTTTTGGGTCAGACCTGGACTGACCTGAACCACTCTCACATAATGAACACATTAAACTTGTACAAGTCCCCCCCCCCCCAGCCGGTCCAGGTCTTCCAGTCCTGGTCTCAGATCTACAGGAACAGTTTCAGTGTGACGGCGCTCACACCAGCGTCCTTCACTTCAGCTGAAGAAAAGAAGGTTTATGTGAGGAGTGGGTTCTAATGAGCCATGGTGGGTCTGACTGTGGACCTGCAGGAAGAACAACATGTGGACCAGGGGCTCGACTGAGACAGACCTGGGATTACAGACACACAAGTTAAATATACTGACACCCACCGACTGTAGGAGACACAGAAGTAATAAAGTACACAAGGACTGGGCTCAGTTTGGCAGAAACATACTGCCGACCTACTTAGTTACTTACCTACTTAGTAACTGACTGACCTACCTATTGACTTACTTACCTAATTACTTAGTGACTGACCTACCTATTGACTTTGTTACTTACCTACTTAGTGACTGACTGACTGACCTACCTAATTACTTACTTATCTAATTAGTAACTGACTGACCTACCTATATACTTTGTTACTTACCTACTTAGTTACTTACCTACCTAATTACTTATCTAATTAGTGACTGACTGACCTACTTATTGACTTTGTTACTTATCGACTGACTGACTGACCTACCTATATACTTTGTTACTTACTTACCTAATTACTTAGTGACTGACCTACTTATTGACTTTGTTACTTACCTACTTAGTAACTGACCTACCTATTGACTTACCTACCTAATTACTTTGTTACTTACTTACCTACTTAGTGACTGACTGACTGACCTACCTATTGACTTTGTTACTTACTTACCTAATTACTTAGTTACTTCGTGACTGACCTACTTATTGACTTTGTTACTTACCTACCTAATTAGTGACTGACTGACCTACCTATTGACTTAGTTACTGACCTACCTAATTAGTAGTGATGTGACATCTATGACTGAATCGAATCTTTTGAACGAACGATGGGAAGTGAGTCTTTGTGCAGAGCCGTTCCTTCAGTTTCCACACAGTCTGTTCTGGTTCTGAGGTCGTCACTACAGTTCAGCTGGGTCAGGAACTGCACTCATTAGTCTCTGTTGTGTTTTGTGCAGTTTTCTCCGTATGTTTCCACACATTTATTGTTCTTGTTTTGAGGAGAATAAAATGGTATTTCATTAGAAAATGTTGTATTTTCTTCTTCATTTTTCGCCTACAGACTAGTCCACATAACGTACCGTCATGTTTTTGGTCAAATATGTCACATATTTAACCCACACTGAACTAACGATTCTTTTTTACGGTAAGATAATATTTACTGCCGCACCAATTAAACACCTTTAAAATGGAATGTCAGTCATCACATGTAGCCTGTTTAGTCATTAAAACAGTGGTGTTTCAAATAAATGCAAAAAACATAAAGAGCCAGTCTGTTGAACGACTCTTTTCAGTGAACGACTCTTTTCAGTGAACGACTCCCTTCAAAGAGCCAACAGTCCCATCACTACTAATTATCCTTTTAATCCATGGACTCCTTCAAACTAAACTCATTCCTTTTTGACTCAGTTTAAATCAGAATAAACTTTGGTTTCATTGGTTCTTCATTATTTCTCAAACACTATACATTTAATTTTAAAGTCAGTTACTGTTAATTATAAAGTGACTGAGCTCCTGTCACTTGTTTAAACAGGTCTGATACAAACCCATTGATTTATTGTATTTTAAACTGTTTTTTTTTTTTTGTTCCTCGGTCTGTGAAAAGTGCTGTATAAATAAAAGGACTCACAGTGTTTGTGGATCCCTGTGGTCGGTGATTCTCAGTCTTTGTTTGTTTATGATCGGCTCTGGTGACACTAGAATCAAACACAAACAGAAAATTCACCAAATATTAGAATTCATCATATTAAAGGATACAATACACCAATATGTTTGTTTTATCCAAGTGACAAATACATTTAGTCAAATCAAAGTTTCTTACTGATATTTTCTAAACAGACGTTTGACTTTGGACCGGCTCTGGTCTGGATAACGACTCTGAATCCTGTTGTTTTTTTGTTTTTTTTTCTCTTAATTGACGCTGCTTTCGCCACCGTGTTCAAAATGTGGCATAAAAGTGAAGAAATCCATCTAACATTGAGGAAGAATTAGGAAAATTCATCATTTCATAACATTCATTACCCTGTATTTATTCTGTTCACCCTCAAAAACCAAAAAACACATCTACTGATCTAAACTGTTTAATACATGTCAATAATTGGTGTAAAATATAGTTTTACCTCAATTATTCATAGGGTAAAATGTACAAATGTTGTAAAATTAGAATAAAATAAGGAAAATACTTTAAAAATAAGGGAAAAATGAACCAAAAAAACATGAATTGTGGCATAAAAGTGAAGAAATCCTTCTAAATTGAGAAAAAAAACACTGCAAAATATTTGAAAAATGAAAAAATTTATCCATTTCATTTCCTGTATTTAGTCTGACCCTAAAAACCAAAACCATCTACTGAGCTGAACTGTTAGGAGTCATTAGATCCATGGAGGTTCAACCACCGTGTAGAAACAGGAAACTGTTCATCTGTGTTTGTGTTTATCCACTGACTCCCAGAGTACAGAACCTTTAACAGCGACATATTTAACCCTTAAACACCCAAACGTCCACCTTTAACCCTTAAACACCCGAACGTCCACCTTTAACCCTTAAACACCCAAACGTCCACCTTTAACCCTTAAACACCCAAACGTCCACCTTTAACCCTTAAACACCAAACGTCCACCTTTAACCCTTAAACACCCAAACGTCCACCTTTAACCCTTAAACACCCGAACGTCCACCTTTAACCTTTAAACACCCAAACGTCCACCTTTAACCCTTAAACACCCAAACGTCCACCTTTAACCCTTAAACACCCAAACGTCCACCTTTAACCCTTAAACACCCAAACGTCCACCTTTAACCTAAACCAGGGGTCAGCAACCTGCTGCTCTTTCATCCTCATGTTGCGGCTCTGCGTGGCTTGGGAAAATAAATTATAAGTGTCCGATTGAAGTGTATGTTACTTGTCTCAAAACGTGTATTATGTCTTCTTAAGTCAAAATTTTGAACTTCTTTCTTCAGACCTTGTGCAATTTCGGTGATCAGCATTCGCCTTCTTCAGAGACGTTTGACAGCACTTGACGTGTCAGCCGGCAGCCGGCATGCGCGGAATGCCCTGCGACACCAAAACTGCACAATATCTGAACAAAGTATTTTATTTGTGTTTGTTCGTTTGTTTAATTGTAGTTGTAAATTATAAGATTATTGTGATCTTAAAATATTAAAATAAAATTATATATATATATATATATATATATATATATATATATAGTATTATTTTTCGTCGCTCAAAATATGCGTCACACTCTCCGACAGCCCGCCAAAACGCGTACATTTATCGAGACTTTCAACCCCAGGTAGGCCGAGTATGGAGAAATCTAAGAAAAGAAAAATATCTGAGGAAAATAGAACATTTACTGATGCCAGGTGCCATGGCATGACCAAGGTGCCGCGGCACCTCGGGGCCAACGCTAGGTGCCGTGGCACTGCAGTACTATGGCTCAGTGCCAGGTGCCATGGCACCGCGGTACCAGGGCTCGGTGCCGGGTGCCGTTGAACCGCAGTGCCACTGCTCGGTGTCAGGTGCCGTGGCACTGCGGTGCCACAACTGGGTGCCATCGGTGCCGTGGCACCACCGGCACCCCGGGCCGAGGCACCACTGCGGTGCCGCCTTACCTGGCACCTATCCATGGTTACGGCGGTGCAACGTCACCTAGCGGCACCACCGAGGTGCGCCGCGGCACCAAGCCGTGGTACCGGTAAAATCGTTGTATAAGCCACAGTGTTTAAAGTGTGGGAAAAAAGTAGCGGCTTATAGTCCAGAATTTACGGTGTATATAGGCTAACATCTTCATTTCAGATGTCAAAAAGTGTTTGCGGCTCCCACTGTTGTCTTTTCCGTGGAAACCGGGTTGAAATGGCTCTTTGAGTGTGAAAGGTTGCCGACCCCTGACCTAAAGCGTCTCCTGTTGCATACCTGTTCATCCACTAACGTCCACGTCAGTTTAAACCTAGAGAACCCGTCTTGCGGCAGTGCCAGAACAGAACCAGTTTAAGGGTGAAGACACACTGAACTGACTTAATGTTAAGGTCAATTTAAGGTCAATCAAGCAGTTCAGTCATTTTTTGTCTGATAATGTTTGTTTTTATTTTCATTGTCCATATTTGAACTCATATCTGTACTTTATACTCGTGCGTCCAACATTAAAACCTACAGTGAACGTGTTCCTGTTGAACTGGACTCAGCCTGACGCTGCTGTTCAGCCGCTCTGGTTCTGCTTTCATTGTGTTCAGTGTTGTTTACCTGTTTCTCCTGCAGGAGGCGCCGATCCAGGGCTTTAAGGTCAGCCATTACATGGACTTCATGAAGGACCTGGAACGGAGCTACAGGGACCTGGTTCTGACCGACATGAGGTCCATCTGTGACCCTGAAGAATAAAGGAAAAAAAAAACAAAAAAAAAACATCAGCATCACAGGTACTTTAAGAAACAACACCTGGGTTTAACCAGCTTTAAACCAGGTTTAACCAGCTTTAAACCAGGTTTAACCAGCTTTAAACCAGGTTTAAACCAGGTTTAACCTGCTTTAACCAGTTACCTTTAACCAGCTTTAAACCAGGTTTAACCTGCTTTAAACCAGGTTTAACCCTTAGATCCATAAATGAGTTGGTTTAATTACAGTATCTTTGTGATGAAAAATAGTTTCATATTCCATAAAAACATTTCGCTGGTGTCATGAAGCTGTTGAAGACGTTGAACAGAACTTTACTGTACATGATGTAAATATATGAAAATATGAAGTGACTGTTTGTTTGTTTTTTGTTGTAACTTATTCTCCTTTTTGGCTCCGTTAAGTCAAATATTCTTTAATTATTCATAAATGTCCTTTTGTAAAATCTTTCTGGTTCTAATTAAACTGTCTCTGATTGACTCAACTGATCATCTGTTGTTTTTTATTTTAACACAAAGTAGAAGCACCTCCGCCAAGGCAGATCAGTGCCCCCCCCCCATCAAAATTTAATTATTTGTTCTTTGTGCCAGTATCAACATTTCCTGAACTTTTCATCCAAATCCATCCATAACTTTTCAGTTATCCTGCACATGGACAGACAGACCAGCGCTGACACTAACAGAACCTCCTTGGCAGAGTTAAAAACTCCAACTACATTCACTGTCCTGTAAAAAATAAACACAAACATGGAAAACAGAGAATTCAAAAAGAAAACAAGGCTCTGAACACGTGTCCTGAGGAAAAACGGTGATTACAAACTAAAAACCTCACCTGGAAACGAAAACAAAACAAAAACTGGCGCCTGAAAAGAAAAAAATAACACCTGAATAAAAGGAGAAAAAAAAAGATGCCTGAAAAAAACAAACAAAAGACTCATACAGCACCTGGAAAAAAAAAAAAAAAAGATGCCAAGCATCTTTTTTTTTTTCCAGGCGTCATTTTTTTCTTCCCAGCATAATTTTTTTTCAAAGCATCCTTTTTTTTCTTTTTAGTAGAGTTGTGTTTTAGCAACAATCTGATGATATGATACAAATCACAATTCTAGGATCACGATATAATATACCATGATACTGTTAAAACAATTTTTTTTTTTTTTTCAAAGATTATTTCCTGGAAGAATTGAATTCCACCAGAAATATGTACAAATACTAAACACATTATATTTAATCCGAACACGATCTAATGTTCTATCACAACATTTTTCTAATTCTACTTTCCAAAGGAACGAACATCTGCCTCTCAGGAAAAAGTGCTTTTAAGACGAATGAAATAACTATTATTTAATAAAACAGTGTTAAATAATAATAAGTAAGATAGAAACAAAAAAGAAAAACAAAAAAACAACAATGAACCTCCACAATATCTGCATTTGAATAAATACCTAAAAATATTGATACAGTATTGTGAAATGAAATACCGCGATATATTGCAGAACCGACATTTTCTAACACCCCTAATATTGAGGTGTTGTTTGTTTCTGTTTTTTAAATTTATTTTTAATTTTAATGTATTTTAGTTTTAATTTTTTTTTTTTTTAATTTATTTTCATTTAATTTTAATTTTTTTTTAAATCTCCTGAGCTCAGATAAAACCTTCCCTCTTCTTTTCTGTCGTTTTCCAGAACAAACTTTAAATCCATATAAAACACTCGTTTTTTTTCTCTGATTCTCTTTCATATTTCAATCCCTCACGTTTCCTTTGTTTACAGTCAGCGCTGCGGTCATGTGACCAGCCGCTGCGGTCATGTGACCAGCCCCTGTGGTCATGTGACCAGCCCCTGTGGTCATGTGACCAGCCGCTGCCGTTCGTTTGGCCTCCGCTCGTCGTTCAAACCCAAACTCTTTCATCGTCACATAATGAACCATTTATTTCAATTAGCGGCCCAAACCTCGTTAGCGGCTGCGACTCGACCTCGTCCACGTCAAACTCTGACGTTGTTCAACCTTTAGCGTCTAATCGTCTGCGGATCCATTTACGGACATTTCAAAGTGACGGCAAACAATCTGCGGCGGATAATTGGTGTTAATTAGGTTGATGAGACGATGTGGGGACGCACCTCGTTAAACCTCCTTTTATCAGCGTCAGCTTTTATCTTTATTGGCTTTTATCTGCACGCGCTCAGTCTGTTTGTAATTGTCTGTGCTTTCTTCATCATACAACTGTATGTTTATGCTTTTTTTAGTCTGAGTGGAATCTTTCCGCTCCAGTTTTGGACTTAAAAAAAAAGACTCATGAAAAAAAGAGGCCTGGAAGAAAAAAAACAGCACCCGGACAAAATAAAAGGCTTTTTTTTTTCTTTCCAGGCGTTATTTTTTGTCCTTTTCAGGCATTTTCTTCTTTTGGCTTTTTTTTTTTTTTCAGGCATTGTGTTTTTTTGGTTTTTTGGGGTTTTTTTCAGGGATTTTTTATTATTATTTTTTTCCCATGCGTCATTTTTTTCTTTTTTTCAGACAGGTTTTTTTTTCTTTTCTTCTGTTTTTTTTTTTCTTTTCCAGACATCGTTTTTTGTCCTTTTCAGGCCTTTTCTTCTTTTGCCATAGTTTTTTTTTCTTTTTCAGGCATAATGTTTAGGTTTTTTTTTTTTTAGGGATTTCTTAGTTTTTAGTTTCTTTTTTTCCCAGGCGTCATATTTTTTTTTCTTTTCAGGTGTTTTTTGTTCCTGTTTTTATCTCTCACGTCCTCAGTCTCATTTGTTATTGTCTCTGCTTTCTCGATCATACAACAGTATTTTTCTGCTTTTTTTAGTCTGATGTGAATCTTTCCGCTCCAGGAGTTTTGGACTTTTCCTTCTTATCACATTCTTTACGTCCTCTCCACTTTAGTATTAAACACACACACATTCTTTTGCTCCGTCCTCTGCAGGACTTGGTGCTTTTGTTTGCAGATTGGTCCCACTTTAGCGGGTACACATGTCATATTTGGATGGTTGTGTATTCGCTGGCCGCCGTACACCAGCAGCTTTGTGCTTCAGGGACTTTTGTATTTGCATTTCCATTTGCTATGGTCAATATTTTGCACAATGGAGGCACGTTGTTCAGCGTCTGAATGTGAATGGGACGACTTCAGGGATTAGGACTGAACACAAGACGCTGTTGTACAAGGATTATTGATACGTCTGCAGAAAACTTATCGGCCTCTTTAACATTGTACTGAAGGTTATCTTTGAAATATTACATTTAAAATGATTAAAAATGTCATATATTCTGTTTGACAGATTTAATCCATACAGACCCAGTGGGACTTCTGAGTCAGTTCTCTCTATTTAACCTTCACTTCAGTGATTTATCATCATTTATTGTAATAAATGATATTTAGTGAATTTTCAGTGAAAAGCAAGTGTTTTCCTGTCTTTATTTTCCTGATCATGTAGACGTTCAGAAAAGCTCAGATTAAAGTTGACGGTTATTTTATCAGAAACAGAGAAAACATGAAGAAAAAGTGTCTTTTTCAGGTAACTCTCTCCTCATCTGATCATAAACCCAGTGTGTCCATCCACTGTCACTGATCCAACTCCATGGGTTTGACTGGGGAATCAATGCTGTAGAAGATGACGGTGTTTTCACGGTAACTACAGAGCCTCTGAACGTCCAAATATGGTCATATCTGATGACCATGAACAGATGAATAAATGTATTTTACATAAATTATTTCCATGTTTTGATAGGATTAGTGGATCAACAGGTGTTAAACAGTTTAGATCAGTAGATGGTTTGGGTTAAAGGTGGATGTTTGGGTCTTTAAGGGTTAAAGGTCACTATACCAGTTTAAACCTTTTAAGTTTAGATCAGATTAGATTAGATTGAACTTGATTAATCCTTTGGGCAGAACCTTTGGGGAAATTGAGGTTTCAATAGCAGCACAAACACTGAATATACACAAGAAAAAAAGCAAGAAAATAACTAGAAAAAATCGGACCAATGGTCCTGGAGCTTAGCGGCCAAATTCAAAGCTTAGGTAAATGTATCCAGATCCATTTATTCTCCCCCAGTTCTGTGTATTTATTCTATTACAGAAATAGTCCATGTTTTGCTCATATTCCAATCAGATCTGGAAAAAATTCAAATTCCAACTTGATATCATTGAAACTGATTTATTGGATCGATCCACTTCCTATCTGTTCTAATGGGGAAATTTTTCAAAGTTGCACCAAATCCAGAATCAGATCCGGATCCAAATAATTTCACTAACTTTTGTTGACATCATCATACAGAAGCTGTATACCAAGTTTGAAGTCACTCAGAACTGGAGTTTAGGAGAAAAAGACGATTGGAAGTTTTGTAACGGACGACAGACGACAATAGCCCGTCAGCTGGTACGCTAAAAACTACTAAAAAAAAAAAAAAAACAGTAGTGAAAAAATGCAATTACACATTGGAAAGTACTAGTAGAAACTACACACACACACACACACACACACACACACACACACATATATATATATATATATATATATATATATATATATATACATACAGGGTGGGGAAGCAAAATGTACAATATTTTGAGGCAGGGATTGAAAGACAGTGTATGACCAATTAGTTTATTGAAAGTCATGAGAATTTATTTGCCACAAGAAAATGTCCATAATAGAAAATGTTTTTATTCTATGTGTCCTCCTTCTCTCTCAATAACTGCCTTCACACGCTTCCTGAAACTTGCCCAAGTGTTCCTCAAATATTGGGGTGACAACTTCTCCCATTCTTCTTTAATAGTATCTTCCAGACTTTCTGGTAATAGTTTTGCTCATAGTCATTCTCTTCTTTCCATTAGAAACAGTCTTTATGGACACTCCAACTATTTTTGAAATCTCCTTTGGTGTGACGAGTGCATTCAGCAAATCACACACTCTGACGTTTGCTTTCCTGATTACTCATATGGGCAAAAGTTTGTGAAAAGGTATGGATAATAGTGTTAGGTATGATTATGACATCAGTATATGTTTGGGTTCAAAACAACTGACGTAGTGTCTGCTGAGAAAAAACAACTGAATGTTCAGTGTACATTTGGCTTCCCCACCCTGTAGACTACAGATAATCCTAGTCCAGCTCTCTGCTGTGTTTATTATTGGATCTAAATGAAGGCTGGGTCTGCTTTTGGATGCAGGTGCAGGTTCTGTTCTCAGACGCTGCACTAGTTGAACTCCAGTTCCAGTTCTTCACACCCACAGTAGTACTGAAGTGGACTCCACGGTGGACTCCCTAATCCCCATCAGACCAGTCTGATCCTGATCGTCTCCTGGCACCAAACCAGGGACCGGCTGAAAAATGACTTTGGCTCAAACCTCCACATTAGATGAAAAAAAAATTGGCTCCGAAAACTGTCTTCACCAAAGCCTCGAAGGCGATCAGTAAATCTAATATTTCCTCCAAAAGCGGCTCCGTTTATGTCGTTTCCATCCACAGGACCGGGGGACAGGCCTCATTAAAGCAGACCACGTCCTAATAAAGATGAAAACCCACAGATCTGTGGCTTCAATTAACGCCACGTCTGTAATAAAACACAAACCACTGCTGCCAAACCTGACCCCACTGAGGGAAGAAGAGGAAAGGGATTCACATCAACAGAATGCATCAAACTGAAGACGGCGACTGATGGAGAATCTAAAGAAATACAACGACGACAACAAGGAACGCAAACGCAAAAGCAGACAGATGAAGAAACACACAACTAGAACTGAAACAGAATCAATAGAATCATAGAATCAATATAATACATTAATTAATAAAATCTATTACTGAAAAGAATCAATAGAAGCAAATAATCAATAGAATCTTAGAACCAAATAATAAAATAAATAGAATCCCATTATCAATCAAATCATAGAATCATATAATCAATATCACCAATAGAATCATACAATCAATCGAATCAAATAATCAATAGAATCCTCCTGTCACTGATTACAAACTCTCTTCACTATATCATGAACATTAGTGTGTCGTCTACAAACAGTGGATGAAATAATTCCAAACAAACAGATCTGAAACCAGCTGAACTGTCGAACATTATTGATCCTTTCTGTTGTATTTGTACTGTTTTAATACTTTTACTGTCAATAACAGAACTGATAAACATCACGTTAGGTGAGAAAAACTCATCTAAAACTGAGCTGCAGTAGTGATGACAGGATATTATCTATAACTAGAATTATATAGAATATTCTAACCAGATTTAATGTACATTTGTTTTACTTGTATGGATAATATTTGTTTAGTTCGTATTGGACACTTTACTTATTTTAACAGTGTTTCAATAAAATGTTTTAACATGTAAATTTATAGATAGATAGATAGATAGATAGATAGATAGATAGATAGATAGATAGATAGATAGATAGATAGATAGATAGATAGATAGATAGATAGATAGATAGATAGATAGATAGACTTTATTTTCATGGTCTCTACCAGTGACAGTTAACGTAGTACAATATAAACATATATTAGAAAATATGAAATAAGGTAAAGTAAATGAAAATAATTGCAAAAATGGATGATAAATATAATGACCTGAAATAGATATAACAAGATAAAAAAATATGAAAATAAACAAGTATAAATAGTAGCCACATAAACATGCATATATAAGACTAAAGAGGTGACGTTAAATATTTGTTAACAGAACAGAACATATATAAACACTGTATTAATATTGTACTAATATTCTGTCATAACAGTTTAGATTTGGAATGAGGCTGTAATAATATTCCATTTATAATCACAAAATCGGCCCAGTTTGAAGGAAGTACCTCAGATAAAACCTCAACAAAGACACACAGTGGAAACTGTCAGAAATAAACAATAGTAACAACATGAATCTGAATAAATCTGCTGTTTCTGTTCATGTTTGGAGTCCGATCAGAGCAGTTTCAATGACAAACACAAAAGTAGAAAACACCAAAAACTGGTCTGACTTTGATGGAATGTTTTCATTGAATGAACACATTTCCAGACAGTTGAACGACCCGACGGTCAAAAGGTTCAACAAAACAAACTTAAAACAAATGAAACCGAGAAAAGTGGAATTCACTGAAAAACAAAAGAAGAAAAAACATATTTATCTGCTGCTGCGATGGACAAAGAAAGCCGACTTTTATTATTATTATTATTATTATTATTATTATTATTATTATTATTATTATTATTATTATTATCACAGTGGATTTTCAGGTTGAATTCTTCTCAGTTCAGAGGACATTATAGATTCCATCATTAAAGAAAGTGTTGGTTTTGTTTGATTTGTTCTTCATGAAACATTAAAAAGTTAGTTGTGGTAGAAAATTATTCTTTAACCCATGAAGGCCCAGTTTTACTTCTGCAGCAGTTCCCAAATGAAGTTCTCTCTATTTTATTTACTTTTTTAAAAGTGATTTAACACAATTTACTGTAATATTATCCTCTGTATTTTTTCAGTGACAATCAAATATTTTTTCTATGCTTCATTTATGGATCATGTAGACGTCCATAAAAGATCACATTAAAATTGGGGTTTATTATATCAACAACAGAAAACTGAAGAAAAAGGGACTTTTTCAGCAAAACATGTCAATAACTGAATGTAAAAATTAGTGTGTTCGTCCACTGTCACTGATCCAACTCCATGGGTTTTACCAGTGAATCAATGTTGTAGAAGATGACGGTGTTTCCATGGTAACTACAGAGCCTCTGAACATCCAAATATGGTCATATCTGATGACCATGAAAAGATGAAGAACTGTATTTGACACCAATTATTCACATGTATTGATAGGATTAGTGGATCAACAGGAATTAAACAGTTCAGATCAGTAGATGGTTTGGGTTTTTGAGGGTTAACAGAATAAATACAGTGTTCTGGATTTTATGAAATGATGAATTTTCCTAATTTTTCAAGCATTTTGCAAGATTTTTCCTTAATTTAGAAGGATTTCTTTACTTTTATGCCACATTTTAAGGTTTTTTTAGGTAATTAATTCCTTATTTTTTCAAGTATTTTGCTCATTTTATTTTCATTTTACAAGATTTGTACATTTTACCCTATGAATATTTGGTGTAGAACTGTATTTGACACCAATTATTGACATGTATTGATAGGATTAGTGGATCAACAGGTGTTAAACAGTTCAGATCAGTAGATGGTTTTGGTCACTAGTGACTATTTGGGTGTTTATGGGTTAAAGTCAGAGCATGAAAATATTTTAGAAGTTTAGAGGTAGAACATTTAAAATCATAGTCATGGATAAAAAAAAAAAAAACAAAATTCAATGTTGAGAGAAATTCAATAAAAACTGGCATCTGAGGCATTTTGGAAACAAAGATAACAGTTTAACCCAAACTAACCAATGCAATGACATTTATCCCAATATAAAACTATATTCTGACATTAGTTATTAGTGGTTTGTTAGAAAAGAAACACCTGAATTCAACATGTCCACATACTTTTGTCCACTATTGTAGACTTCCTTTAGTTTAAGTCTGTGTTTCAGATTTCCTTTAGTTTAAGTCTGTGTTTCAGATTTCCTTTAGTTTAAGTCTGTGTTTCAGATTTCCTTTAGTTTAAGTCTGTGTTTCAGATTTCCTTTAGTTTAAGTCTGTGTTTCAGATTTCCCTCAGTTTCAGTGGTCTGTGTTTCAGATTTCCTTTAGTTTCGGTGGTCTGTGTTTCAGATTTCCTTTAGTTCAGGTCTGTGTTTCAGATTTCCTTTAGTTTAAGTCTGTGTTTCAGATTTCCTTTAGTTTAAGTCTGTGTTTCAGATTTCCCTCAGTTTCAGTGGTCTGTGTTTCAGATTTCCTTTAGTTTCGGTGGTCTGTGTTTCAGATTTCCCTCAGTTTCAGTGGTCTGTGTTTCAGATTTCCCTCAGTTTCAGTGGTCTGTGTTTCAGATTTCCCTCAGTTTCAGTGGTCTGTGTTTCAGATTTCCTTTAGTTTCGGTGGTCTGTGTTTCAGATTTCCCTCAGTTTCAGTGGTCTGTGTTTCAGATTTCCCTCAGTTTCGGTGGTCTGTGTTTCAGATTTCCCTCAGTTTCAGTGGTCTGTGTTTCAGATTTCCTTTAGTTTCGGTGGTCTGTGTTTCAGATTTCCCTCAGTTTCGGTGGTCTGTGTTTCAGATTTCCCTTAGTTTCGGTGGTCTGTGTTTCAGATTTCCCTCAGTTTCAGTGGTCTGTGTTTCAGATTTCCCTCAGTTTTGGTGGTCTGTGTTTCAGATTTCCTTTAGTTTCAGTGGTCTGTGTTTCAGATTTCCCTCAGTTTCGGTGGTCTGTGTTTCAGATTTCCCTCAGTTTCAGTGGTCTGTGTTTCAGATTTCCCTCAGTTTCTGTGGTCTGTGTTTCAGATTTCCCTCAGTTTCAGTGGTTTGTGTTTCAGATTTCCCTCAGTTTCAGTGGTCTGTGTTTCAGATTTCCCTTAGTTTCAGTGGTCTGTGTTTCAGATTTCCTTTAGTTTCAGTGGTCTGTGTTTCAGATTTCCCTCAGTTTCAGTGGTCTGTGTTTCAGATTTCCCTCAGTTTCGGTGGTCTGTGTTTCAGATTTCCCTCAGTTTCAGTGGTCTGTGTTTCAGATTTCCCTCAGTTTCGGTGGTCTGTGTTTCAGATTTCCCTCAGTTTCAGTGGTCTGTGTTTCAGATTTCCCTCAGTTTCAGTGGTTTGTGTTTCAGATTTCCCTCAGTTTCAGTGGTCTGTGTTTCAGATTTCCTTTAGTTTCGGTGGTCTGTGTTTCAGATTTCCCTCAGTTTCGGTGGTCTGTGTTTCAGATTTCCCTCAGTTTCAGTGGTCTGTGTTTCAGATTTCCTTTAGTTTCAGTGGTTTGTGTTTCAGATTTCCCTCAGTTTCGGTGGTCTGTGTTTCAGATTTCCCTCAGTTTCGGTGGTCTGTGTTTCAGATTTCCCTCAGTTTCAGTGGTTTGTGTTTCAGATTTCCCTCAGTTTCAGTGGTCTGTGTTTCAGATTTCCCTTAGTTTCAGTGGTCTGTGTTTCAGATTTCCTTTAGTTTCGGTGGTCTGTGTTTCAGATTTCCCTCAGTTTCAGTGGTCTGTGTTTCAGATTTCCCTCAGTTTCAGTGGTCTGTGTTTCAGATTTCCCTCAGTTTCAGTGGTCTGTGTTCTTCTTGCTCGTCGACAGTACAAACCTTTGGCTCTCCCTGGTCTCTCACCTGCCGTCACAGGTTTTATGGCTGATCACACTTAATCCTCTTTAAGGCTTAGTCCTCGTCCACCGCAGACGTTCAGTCCAAACTCCAGGGACTTCCCTGTTTTCTCCACTTGATTACAGGCTTAACAAGATTTGTTTTCTCCTTTAAGTGCGATATTAATCTCATAATGGGCACGACTTCCAGGACACAGTGGTTTGGTATTCAGGTGGATTACACTCACTTTTTTTTTTATATTCAGAAATAATTAAAGTAGAATAATAATAGAAACCAATACATAAAGATCAGACTGTAGTTCAGTTTCAGTAACTATTAAAAATACCTAAAAAAAAATATTCTATATGTGACTAATTGTAAAATAAAATAAAAGATTATGTCATTGTGGACTAATCTGGGTTTTTTATTTTCTATTTTCTATACGTTATGTTTTTCTTTATTTTAATACTGAATCATTTTCTGATTTATTGATTCTTTTTTCTAAGATGAATGACTGTAAACATATTTAGTCACATTCCATCATTAAAATATGGATCAAAAAAGAGGGAAAAATAAGAGTAGGAATAATTAATTCAAGTAAATACACAAATAAACACACACACATTCATGTCTATAATATTTACAGCTAAAATACAAATACCAATGAACTATACAAACTGGAAAAATATAGATAAAAACAGTAAAAAATGGTGAAAAAAACCTAGTGAAACTCGACTAAAATACAATTCACTCAAAAACTAGTAGAACACTCTAAGACACCACTAGCACTATTATATTCAATTATTGATAATTCATCGTTAAACGCTGGTAAAAGTAATAAAACTCTTCCTTCTCTCTCGCACCGACTGCACTCTGCTGCTCTAAGCTCCGCCCACTTCCACCTCTCCCCCTCAGCCAATCCAGACCTCTACCCTAATGTGTCAATAATGCAAACGGTTCAGGATTTACAGTAATTTGAATGACGGTGGACACAGAAATGTGTCACCGGAGACACACGATCTAAAAAGGGTTAAAATAAGTAAAAACATCTTAATTAAAACCACAAAATGGTCATAAACACATCAAAAACAGCGAAAAAAAAAGGCAAAAAACAGCGAAACTTGACAAAAACACAACAAAACACACTGTTATATACAATTATTTACATGAATTCACTACTAAATCACTGCTACAATTAATAAAAATCTTCCATGTCTCTCTCACTGACTGCACTCTGCTACTCTAAGCTCCACCCACTTCCACCTCTCCCCCTCAGCCAATCCAGACCTCTACCCTAATATTTTAAAAAACGTTTCAGGATTTACGATAATTTGAAAGACGGTGGATGCAGAAATGTGTCACCGGAGACACACATGATCTAAAAAGGGTTAAAATAAGTCAAAATATCTTTAGTAAAACCATAAAATGGTCATAAATGCATCAAAAACAGTGAAATACAAGGCAAAAAACAACAAAACTCAAAAAAAAAACCACGACAAATCACACTAGTAGAACACTATTATATACAACTAATATGATCATTCACCGCTAAAATGCTGCTAAAAGTAATAAAAATCTTCCATATGTCTCTCACTGACTGCACTCTGCTGCTCTAAGCTCCGCCCATTTCCACCTCTCCCTCAGCCAATCCAGACCTCTACCCTAATGTGTCAATAATGCAAATGGTTCAGGATTTACAGTAATCTGAATGATGGTGGATGCAGAATGTGCCACTGGAAATGCACATGATCTTAAAAAGGGTTAAAATAAGTAAAAACCTCTTTTTTAAAAGCATAAAAGTGTCATAAATCCATCAAAAACAGTGAAAAAAAAAGGCAAAAAAACAGTGAAACTCGACATAAAGATAACAAAACACTATTATATCCAATTATTTATAATAATTCACCACTAAAACGCTGCTAAAATTAATAAAAATCTTCCATGTCTCTCTCACCGACTGCACTCTGCTGCTCTAAGCCCCGCCCACTTCCACCTCTCCCCCTCAGCCAATCCAGACCTCTACCCTAATGTTTTAAAAAAAACGGTTCAGGATTTACGATAATTTGAATGACGGTGGACGCAGAAATGTGTCACCGGAGACACGCACGATCTAAAAAGGGTCAAAATAAGTCAAAATATCTTTAGTAAAACCATAAAATGGTCATAAATGCATCAAAAAGTGAAATACAAGGCAAAAAACAACTTAAAAAAAACCACGACAAATCACACTATTATATACAACTAATATGATCATTCACCGCTAAAATGCTGCTGAAAGTCATAAAAATCTTCCATATGTCTCTCACTGACTGCACTCTGCTGCTTTAAGCTCCGCCCACTTCCACCCTTCAGCCAATCCAGACCTCTACCCTAATATTTTAAAAAACGTTTCAGGATTTACGATAATTTGAAAGACGGTGGACGCAGAAATGTGTCACCGGAGACACACACGATCTAAAAAGGGTTAAAATAAGTCAAAATATCTTTAGTAAAACCATAAAATGGTCATAAATGCATCAAAAACAGTGAAATACAAGGCAAAAAACAACAAAACTCAAAAAAAAAAAAAAACACGACAAATCACACTAGTAGAACACTATTATATACAACTAATATGATCATTCACTGCTAAAATGCTGCTGAAAGTCATAAAAATCTTCCATATGTCTCTCACTGACTGCACTCTGCTGCTCTAAGCTCCGCCCACTTCCACCCTTCAGCCAATCCAGACGTCTACCCTAATGTGTTCCAGACCAACAGAAAGAGCCAAACTCCGCTAACAGATGCTGTTTGTGTTGTGTGGCTAACAGTCAGTATGTGAGCTAACCCTGCAGACTGTTCCAGGATCAGCGCTTCATTCACTTCTGTTGGTGACATTTCCCAGAAGGCCGTGGGGTTCACGTCTCAGTCCAGTGGAGGACGGAAATGAGACGCTGCAGACATACGACCACAAACCCACCGACCGCACAGGCGTTACAGTCTGTGGAAGTGAAACCGAACTCCGTGCGTCCGTTTGTATTTTTCACATCTGTTCACTGACGCTGGTCACAGACACTGAACCCAAAAACGATCACCATGCATTTAATTACACATTTATTAATTAAAACGAAGAGGACGACCCTGCATTACATGTAGAATGTGAGTCTGGAAAAGCTCTGAGGTCATTAAGGTGGTGTGTTTAAGGTGGTATTAAAGCAGTGTTTGGGCCTTTTTTAAATTAAAGTGTTCTAATTAAAAAAACAGACTGTCCGTATATTAAACCCAAATAAAAAAAGAAAAGGTCGACTGATTTAACAGGGTTTTTTTTTCGCTAATTTGTCTGGAGGTTCGTCTGTGAAAAAAAACCCAAACACACTAATCAAATCAGTTTCCAATAAACATCTGCTCTGTTTGTGTTGACGGCTCAGACTGAAGATTTTATCAGTCTGGTTTTTTTTTGTTTTTGTGTTTTTTTACACTGAGGAAAAACTGGTGAAGTGGAATGGACTAAAAAAAATCTATTTATGTATTCTAGGATTGTTTAATCTGCAGGAAGTGTGGTGTATTTTTAGTATAATACATATGATTGTTTTAATTTGACTTTCAGTTTAAGTCACGGCTGTCAGACTCATTTGAGTTCAGTTCCACATCCAGCCTCATATGATCTGAAGTGGGCCGGAGCAGTAAAGTCATACGAACAACAGGAGAAGAACTCTGGAGTGAAAAAAGTAAAGTCTGGAAAAGAAAAATTACACTTAAATATGCTTAAATATCCTACAATACGAGCAAAAATACACTTAAATATGCTTAAAAATCCTACAATACATGCAAAAATACACTTAAATATGCTTAAAAATCCTACAATACATGCAAAAATACACTTAAATATGCTTAAAAATCCTACAATACATGCAAAAATACACTTAAATATGCTTAAAAATCCTACAATACACGCAAAAATACACTTAAATATGCTTAAATATCCTACAATACACGCAAAAATACACTTAAATATGCTTAAAAATCCTACAATATATGCAAAAATACACTTAAATATGCTTAAATATCCTACAATACACGCAAAAATACACTTAAATATGCTTAAATATCCTACAATACACGCAAAAATACACTTAAATATGCTTAAAAATCCTACAATACACGCAAAAATAAACTTAAATATGCTCAAAAATCCTACAATATGCGCAAAAATACACTTAAATATGCTCAAAAATCCTACAATACGCGCAAAAATACACTTAAAATTCCATAATTAAAATGTTTACATCTACGAATTGTACTTGAACATAACATGAACAAATATGAACAACCTGAAAATTCTTTAGTAAAATAAGTGCAATGTTAACAGTATTAGGCCTTAGTTTATCATTTATACACATGAATCACAACTTACAGATCACAGTGGATCTACAAATACACCAAACATTTAATGATGCTAATGAACATGCTAACAAAGATGCTAATAAAGATGCTAACAAATATGCTAACAAAGACACTAACAAAGATGCTGACAAAGACACCAACAGAGATGCTAACAAGACATTAACAAAGATGCTAACAAAGGTGCTAACAAGGACGCTAACAAATATGCGAACTAAGACACCAACAAAGACATTAACAAAGATGCTAACATAAATGTTAACAAAGATGCTAATGAAGACACTAACAAAGATGATAACAAAGATCACAACAAAGATGTTAACAAAGACGCTTTTAAAGATGCTAATGAAGACGCTAACAAAGATGGTGACAAAGACCATAATAAAGATGTTAAAGACGCTAATGAAGAGGCTAACAAAGATGTTAAAGACACTATTAAAGATGCTAATGAAGTGGCTAACAACTATGCTAACAAAGACACCAACAAAGATGCTAACATAAACGTTAACAAAGATGCTAATGAAGACACTAACAAAGATGGTAACAAAGACCATAACAAAGATGTTAAAGATGCTATTAAAGATGCTAATGAAGAGGCTAACAAAGATGGTAACAAAGACCATAACAAAGATGCTATTAAACATGTTAATGAAGATGTTAAAAGATGGTAACAAAGATGCTATTAAAGATGCTAATGAAGATGCTAACAAAGATGGTAACAAAGATCATAACAAAGATGTTAAAGACGCTATTAAAGACGCTAATGAAGACACTAACAAAGACGGTAACAAAGACCATAACAAAGACGTTAACAAATACGCTATTAAAGATACGAATGACGACCCTAACAAAGATGGCAACAAAGACACAACAAAGATGCTAATGAAGATGCTAACAAATACACCAACAAAGACACTAACAAAGATGCTAACATAAACATTAACAAAGATGCTAATTAAGACACTAACAAAGATGGTTACAAAGACCATAACAAATATGTTAAAGACACTATTAAAGACGCTAATGAACACACTAACAAAGATGCTCACGAAGGTGCTAACAAACATACTAACAAATATGCTAACAAGTACAAAGACGCTAACAAAGATGTTAACAAAGATGCTAACAAACATTAACAAAGATGCTAATGAAGACACTAACAAAGATGGTAACAAAGACGCTATTAAAGATGCTAATGAAAACACTAACAAAGATGGTAAAAAAGACCATAACAAAGACGCTATTAAACACACTAATGAATACGCTAACAAAAACACTAATGAAGATGCTAACAAAGACACTAACCAATATGCTAATAAAGATGCTAACAAAGATGCTAATGAAGTCTACACCACACACATTGCCTTCCCTACAGCTCCTGACCTGAGCTGAACACAGACCACAGTGTTCGCAGACACACATAAATAAGTGGTTTCCTGCATCCGCACTGATGTCGTTAACGGTCTGTTGTCAGCAGATACCGGGATGAAGCTGTGACCTTTGACCTCTGTCATCCATCTCCGTGGCCTCTCTAATCCATACCAGTGTGTCCTGGACTTTTATCAAGCCCTCCACAGCCGGTCCACCGCTGTCAGGAGCATCTGTCACCTCTAAGGATGAGGACGTCATGGAAGTGTGTGGAGAGCTGATAAAGGGGGCGGAGCTACCGTCTGCGTTAGCGATCCACCGAGAACCGCAAAAGAAAAAAAAACAGCACAAGATGAAATGACAAAGGTGGTCACCTGCAAAGAGGGAAAGGTCGGACGGAGGCGGAGGCATTACCCGAACATCGACTTCACTGATAAAGAATAAAAACGGAGGAAAAAGACAGATGAACGGAGGAGGAGGAGGAGTCAGTTCAGGTTTTCCATTCAGACTGATGATCGGAAGTGGATCACAACCAGGAAAATAAAAACTGAAGAACTGATAAATAATGACCAATACAAATGTTTCCCTTTGTTTCAGTAGAAAAATCTATTAAATAATAATAATGGCAACTCCATTTTTTTAAATTTGTTTTAGTGCAACAAAAAAAAAACATTAAATGATGAAAATATTTACATTTATGAACTAAACTGTGAATAACCTGAACAAACATTAACAATGTGAAACGTCTAAAGAAAAAGAAGTGTAATTTTAATAATATTCTGCCTGTTATTAAATGTTTGTGTAACAGTGTGTATAATAAACATGTATAAATGATAAGTTAAAATTGCACTTATCTTTCTTCAGAAATTTCAGTTTTTTTCAGGTTATTCACTTTTTTTTTGTTTGGATATTTTGTAAATGTAAATATTTTCATTAATGACAACTCCAAATTTTTGTCTTGGTTTTAGTGCAAGAAATAACATTAAATTATTTAATAACAGGCAGAATATTGTTAAAATTGATTTTTCTTTAGACACTTCCATTTTTTCAGGTTTTTCACATTTTATTGTTAAAGGATAATTTGTAAATGTTAATATTTTAATAATTTAATGGGGTGTTTGCACTAAAACAAACATCTGGAGTCGTCATTATTTATAGACATGATATAATTTTAAAAGAAAATTAGTTGTCATTATTTATGGGTTATTATTTTATTATTTCACTTTAGTTCATATTGTTCTGCTTAATGTTACACAAACATTTATTAACAAGCAGAATATTATTAAAATTACACTTAATTTTCTTAAGAAATTTCCTTTTTTTCTGGTTATTCACATTTTATTGTTAAAGGATAGTTTGTTAATGTAAATATTTTAATAATTTAATGGGGGGTTTTTTGCACTAAAACAAAAAATCTGGAGTCGTCATTATTTATAGACGTAATGTAATATAATTTTAAAAGAAAACTAGTTGTCATTATTCATAGGTTTATTATATTATTTTACTTTAGTTCATATTGTTCTCTATGTTACACAAACATTTAATAACAGGCAGAATATTATTAAAATTACACTTATTTTTCTGTAGACATTTCACATTGTTTATATTTGTTCAGGTTATTCACAGTTTAATTTGTAAATGTAAGTATTTTCATCATTTAATGTTTTTTTTGCACTAAAACAAATAAAAAATGGGGTTGTTATTATTTATAGGTTATTATTTTGTTATTTTACTGTAGATCACATTGTTCTGTTTGTTAATGTTACACAAACATTTAATAACAGGCAGAATATTATTAAAATTACACTTAATTCTCTTAAAAAATTTCCATTTTTTCAGATTATTGACATTTTATTATTCAAGGATAGTTTGTAAATGTCGACGTAGAGTCTGTACCTGAACAGAGGTGGAGGATGATGATGGGAGGATGAAGATGCAGACAAACTGACCCTGGTGTCACTTTTATTCAACCTCGTCTGCATTGATTTCCTTTAAGTGTAAAATGGATTCCATTCTGTCTAAAGCTGTTCTTGTGTTGGTTTGTGTCTTTTATTGTTCTGTCCTGTTGAATTATGACCGTCCTCTGTTTAAATCCATACATTTACTGTTGAATCTGTATTTTACATTGTTCTTATGTGTGCGTTGTTCAGTTTTAGAGGTTTTAAAAGCCTATCTGGGGACATACGTTACAAATGAACGGAAGTTATAAATGCTTTGTTCTGCAAAACCCATTCACACTGCGAACAGTTACACAGTTTAAATAAATATATATAAAATATCGCTCCTTTAGCTCCAAACACAAACCAACATGATGTATGAGCTGCAGATAAAGCACAGCCTCATATAGATTCACCACAAACACTAACAGAAACATCCTGGAACTGTGTTTATATGAAGAAAAAGTCTATTTATAGAAGAAATAAAGGATTTAATAAATGGAACAAGTGTCATCAGACTGTTACAACTATTATTATTATTATTATTATTATTATTGTTATTATTATTATTATTATCATAATGATGATGATGATGATGGTGTTCAGAAATAAAAGGATACTAGAGGAAATACAGAGGAAAAGTGACTCATGTCTGGACGAACCTACAGAAGGAGATGAAACTGAAGGAACTGGTTTATTTAAATACAAAGTCCTTTTAAATCTGTGGGAAAAGCATAAATCTGGATGCAGATGTTTTTTTTCTAATTGAATCGGGTTCTGCTTTGAGATGCTTTTAATTAGGATATTTGGTTTTATGACCTTCGCAGCCCCAGAATGCACAACAGCTAAAATGTACTTAGGGGGTCAAATGAGTGGCCATTTTTGTCAAAAAAAAAACAAAAAAACAGTTGTCCTAAAGTCATAGAAGTGTGTGTAAATAATGCTAACACATTTGTGCACAGACTACTGATATTCTTTGACAGTGGAAGCTCTATTTTCATAAATATTGGATTTGGAATAGCACGTGTGTGTGAAAACTTTTGCTGGTGGACGGACGTGACATTACCCATGATGCTCTGGTCAGTCCCAGTACTTTATTAGGAATAAACTTCTAGACTTCCTATTGCTAATTGTGCTCTTCTTCATAAATGTTGGTATTGTGGATCTAAAACAATCCCAGCTGACACAAAAACACTAAATGTGTCAGTGGACGGATGTGACATGGTTGTTGTGGATCCCATCATACTGATGCTCTGCAGCCATGTCAGCGTTTACACTAATGATCCCTGTGCAAAAACTAGGAGCACTATTATTTATTGGATAGTTTAGCATCAGACTAAAGAGGAAAGAACAATATAGAATTGTTCTTTCTGTATAAAAATGCTTCTTATTGTAAAACTGTTGATGTAAACAGTGCTGTGTGCCATTCTTCAGTATGTATTGGTGGAACATAAGCAGGATGGATCAGCACCATACTGGGGGGGGGGGGGGGGGGGGGCTGATTTCAGGAAAATTTTCAGATTCAACTTTAGCCCTGATTTTCTGATGCAACAAGATGTTCTGAGCACTCCTGTGTAATTTTTTTTGACATTTTCCTCCAAACCCCCCACCCTGAAAATTACTTTTTCAACTCTGGAAACGTGGGTTTTTTGTCAACTTTCAAACCTTCTGCACTTTTGATAAAGTACAATGTGTCAGTCTGCTCATACTGGGCCCTAAATGTTTTATTGTCAGACATGTCATGTCTTCAGTGCTGTGCACTATGAAAGGTGTAGAGTCAAGGTCCAATTCTAGGTCAAAGGTCACCCAAATGGTCCAAATGCATATTAGATGGAACTCAGCTGTTCATGTGGGTTCTTCCAAATGTTGGACTCAGGTTCTCTCCTCAGAACACATCTACTGACCACAAACAACTGACAATCAATCAGACACATTCAACACAATATAGACATGAAAAAAGAACAGACGGTAGTTTCACATGACTGACATTTACATGAATGTGTCCCTTTGTGGGTGGTGCAGGGGATGGACCTGGTGCCACTGGTTCCATTCCAGGCCATGGGGGTGGGACCTTTAGTCCATGGGGGTGGGACCTTTAGTCCATGGGGGTGGGGCCTTTCTGTGTGCAGTTCACATGTTCTCCTGTGTCTGTGTGGGTTCTCTCTGGTACTCTGGCTCCTCCCACCATCCAAACACATGCTCTGATAGGTTCATGGGTTCATCTAAATCGCCCATAGGTGTGAATGTGACAGTGTGTTTGTCTGTATATGTTCAGTCTGTGATGAACTGGTCACATGTCCAGGGTGAGCCCCGCCTTTGCCCGTAAGTAACTGGGATAGGCTCCGCCCCCATGACCCTAGTGAGGATGAAGTGGGTTCAGAAAATGAATGAATGAATGAATGAATGAAGTGCTAGTGTTCCCTCCACACTAATGACAGCAGATTCAAATGTTCTGTCCATGTTTGAATCTTTAGTCTGTACTGTGTCTGTAAAGGGTCAAAGGCCTGGGGGGGGGGTCCCACCAGGAAACCAGAGGAACAGAATTGAGGACAGATTTGATCAAATGTCAGAATGGTCTGAATTTTTGAAAAAACTAGGCATTTCGGTGACCTTTAACCTCTGACATGACCTTGACTTTAGACTGTTCCTAGTCCACAGTACTCTGACCACACACTATGGCACTGACAGGATCATGCACTGTCCCATCATGAACACATTTACACACTGAACTGGACAACAGAGTGGAGGAGCTGGGAAAGGTGAGATTTTCAGAGTTTAAAAAGTAATTTTCGGGGTGGTGGTGGTGGTGGGGGTTTGGATGAAAATTTCC
Source organism: Sphaeramia orbicularis (assembly GCF_902148855.1). NCBI lineage: Eukaryota > Metazoa > Chordata > Actinopteri > Kurtiformes > Apogonidae > Sphaeramia > Sphaeramia orbicularis. Next base: position 48,335,479 of record NC_043979.1, on the reverse strand, counting down.
AAACAAATGACACAGGAGTGCTTAGAACATCCTGTTGCATCAGAAAATCAACCACAATGATTGAAAATGAACCCAATGAACCTGTACAAATAAAACATGTGATATGTAGGAGAGAATCTGGGAAGAAAAACTAGGGAATCTAAAAGAATAGAAGATTTGTTTTTCAGGTAAATTCAGTTCAAATAGAACTTGGCCATTTGTGACATGAAAATCTAGCATTAATTGTGCTGAAATTGTTCATTTTGGAGCAGAACACATAGTTCATATGAGCATCAACATGTTGAACAGAACTGAAATCCTGTCCATTTGCAGAACTTGCATTTTCCAAAACAAAGTTCCTTTGGGGATTCACTGAGATTGATTTCTTATGCACAAAGACACAAATAAGACCTCTAAGCACATTTTAGCCAAAAAAAAAAACCTGCGATCTTTTGCCCAAACCAATGAACCATAGTTTATTTTCTGTCAGTGGACGGTCAGCCTGTTCAGTCTCCACAACAAATGACTGAACTCTGCAGGAGATGATGTGTAGAATTATTTATGTGTGTGCAGTGTACGCAGTAAATTATGCATAAATACATTTAGAATGTTGGAGCGAAGGCACCGTCAGCTGATGGAACCACAGAGTCGACCGGTAGAGCCGGAGTCGAACCGTCATCAGTGTCATCAACACATAACGTCAGATGAACTTTGGATGGATCCATGAACGGGTGCGGACTTTCAATCTGTGTGTCATTCGTTCTTTTCATATTCAACTGAGAATCCACAATCGGAAAATGAAAAACGACTCGTTATTTCATTATTCATGTACAAATGAAAACTCAAGTTGTTTTTTCATTCTTTCGATTGTACACACAAATTAAAAATAGGAAATAAGCAAATGGACCAAACGTCAGGCTTCACAGTCAGTGTATCTGTTGGTAATTTGGATTTGACTTTCAGAAACAAAAGAAAAACGAGTGGTTAACTGATTTTCATTTTAAAACTGAAGAATGAAAATTGAATTTCAAGGCGTTTTTCTTTTTCAGTGTCAAAACAGATGAACCAAATTTAAAAAATGGACTGATTTTTGTTTTCTCTTTTGACTTTAGCAGCAGACGTTCCTTTATCTGTTTGAGCTTCTGTCGAATGTTTGAACCCTTTGAAGACGAGTGTGTCACCGGTGACGCATTTAGCGTTTTACGTCCTTCAGATTATCGGAACTCCTGAACCATTCTCACTTTTGTCAAAATTCATCATCTTTTGGCTCAGATCGGTTTCTTTCTATTGGTCTGTAATACATTAGAGTAGAGGTCTGCATTGGCTGAGGGGGAGGGGTGGAAGTGGGCGGAGCTTAGAGCAGCACAGTGCAGTCGGTGAGAGAGAGATGGAAGATTTTTATGACTTTTAGCAGTGTTTTAGCAAAGTTTAGTAGTGAATTCTTGTAAATAATTGTACTTAGTGCTCTTTTGGAGTGTTCTACTAGTTTGTTTTGCTGTGTTTTTGTCGAGTTTTGCAGTTTTTTTCACCTTTTCTTCACTGTTTTTCTGGTTTGTATAGTTTTTTGATAGTTGTATGTTAGCTGTAACTATTACACAAATGTTTTTTTTATGTTTGTAAACTGAATGAAACATAAATCTATCATAAACAAATATTGAAAATTGAAAAGATATACATGGAAAATGTCTCACTACTTCCTTGTTGATTTGTACACAAATAATGAAATAGTCATTTTTTTTCATTTTCTGTTTATGGATTCTCAATTGAATATGAAAAGAACGAATGATGACTTTAGAAGCAGACGTTCTTTTATCTGTTTGAACTTCTGTCGAATATTTGAACCCTTTAAAGATGGCCACTGGTGACACTGGAGCTTAGAGCAGCACAATGCAGTCGGTGAGAGAGAGATGCAAGATTTTTATTATTTTTATCAGCGTTTTAGAGCGGTGTTAGTAGTGAATTCTTGTAAATAATTGTATGTAATAGTAATAGTGTTGTTTTGGGGTGTTCTACTAATTTGTTTTGCTGTGTTTTTGTCGAGTTTCGCTGTTTTTTTCATTTTTTCTTCACTGTTTTTCTGGTTTGTATAGTTCACTGATAGTTGTATTTTTAAATCAGTTTTTTTGTTTGTAAACTGAATGAAACATAAGTGTATCATAAACAAATATTGAAAATTGAAAACTTATTTATGAAAATGTCTTACTACTTCCTTTCTGATTTTTGATTTGTATATGAATAATGAAATAATGAGTCTTTTTGTTTGTTTGTTCTCCGATCGTGGATTCTCAGTTGAATCTGAAAAGAACAAATGATACCTGCTTTTCTCTGCTCTTTAGTTTCTATTCACCTCCTGAAGTCCAGTCCTGCTTCGGTGCCTCATCTCAAAGCCCAGACTCCCAGAGTAAACGTGCAGATGAGTGTGAAACCCAGCGTTCTGACAGACTCTGAGTCAACCTAAGCCTCTTCTTCCATCTGTACTCCATCTCCCCACGGTCCACAGACCTGAGCGTCGTCCACTCAGACCAGTGTTCAGTATCCACGGCCATGACCACTCACCCCCTCAGCCCCTCTGGTCAATCCCCACCCACACAGCTGAAGCACAGCATGGCTTTACTTCCTGGGTGGAAACCGATGGAGTGTGAAGGAAACTAAGTGTTTCCTCAGATACCGGACCACCCTGAACTCTACGAGGCTTTACTTGAAGGCTTTTATTCACATCGTTTCTTCATGTTCCGGTTAATATTCCTGCTCTGTCATGTTTGGGTTTAACTGTTGGAAGCACTTTTACTCATGTACAAATCTGAAATGACTACTTTCATGCAGATTTATCCTCCTCACATACAAATACTGGACTTTTTCCTCCACTACATTTGTCTTTATCTCCTTCTTTACTAAAAATAGTTCCAGTGTCCCTGTACGTCAGAGTCTGTTCTATGTGGATCAGTCCCAGTTGAATGTGTGAGGTTGTCAGGTTCTGTTCTATGTTCCAGCGGTGTGGTCTGCATGCACATCAATCAAACTATAGAAGTGGGCGGGACTTTCACTGGAGGAGAACTCAGCTCATCCAATCACAGTCCATATATGACTTCAATCAGTGATCAATAGGAACTAGACTGAGATCTGTCAAAACTAATTTGTGATATTTCAAAAATTCGTCAAAACTTCGAAGTACTCAAAACTGAACAAACTTTATAGATATTGTTCCAAGGAAGACACATAAAAAACAAACAAACAAACAAACAAAAAAAAAACAAAACAGTGGTTTAGAACAGTGTTTCTCAAAAAGTCGGTTGGGCCCTCCCAGGGGGGCATGAAGGCCTACCAGGGGGTCATGGGATCATTCCTAGGTGTTTATTTTTTCTTCAGGTTCGAACATGTAGCAGGTGGAACTAATGTTTTAGTGTTGCAGCACCCTGGACTCATTTTAGGGACGTACAACAAACAAATCTACTGCCATGGTGATCTGTCACTAGACTAGACAAAGAGTTTAGGTTTGGAGAGTGGACAAGGACTGGACTGGAAAAAAAAATGTGCAATGTTTCTGCTTTTGTACAGTTTGCACAGTTTACACTTTGATGTTCTGAGATGTGCAAAGGAAACAGGCTCATTGCAGCCACTGATGTTGTTAAAATGTTCATCTTTGTTACCAAAATGTGTTTGTTGTTCTAAAAAAAACCCAAAAACATTTCCCTTATTGTCATAGTTGTAAGATAATTATACATTTCCTATTTTTATTTTGAAAAATAATGTCTCAGGGAGCAGTCATGTTCAGTTCATTTGTATTGTTCAATCAAAAATCTAAGTTGTTTTTAATTTGCACAACAAATTATTCAAGGAAAAGCAAAAAGTATTCTTACGATACTGATGTTTCTTTCAATAAAAGTAATAATTGCACCACAGGTACAATGCTGTTGGGGTTGAGGGGGGCTTGGAGATTTTTCGTGCTCCAAAGGGGGGCCCGACAGAAAAAGACTGAGAACCACTGGTTTAGAAGAAGTTGTTGAAATCTTGACATTGGTGACCTTGAGTTTGACCCTTATACTCCTCAGACCCAGGAAATGTCAGCAAAGTACCAGCTGTTTTTGTTTTTTATTAAATGCGTGCCTATATTGGAAACATCATGATGCAACAGGGTTTTTTTTTTTTTTAAGTTTTATGGAATGTCCTTTGTGCTGGACAGTTTTCTTTTCTTTTTTTTGTATAAAGTTGTGAAACTCTTGTCCACAAATGTAGACAGTGGGTTCTAGGAGGTTAAAGGTTACCCAAGGTCAAAGGTCATGGACCCAAATGAAATGTTTTGCCATGGCACAGTGTAATGACAAAGTCTTTGCCGCCACACCAAAAATAAATAAATAAATGAATAAAAATTAAAAAATCATCACTATCGCATTAGACTCATTATACATCTGTCTAATATATAATAGTCCATGACAAACGTCCTGCCCCCACAAATGAAAGTATGCAAAGATTCAGGAGGACGGGAAAAGGTGAGCTTCACAACAGCAGGAGACGGAGAGGAATTAGCAACGCTGTTAAGTTTCAGTTTCACTTCTGTGGTCCTTCCACAGACCCCCCCACCCCCTTATTAGAAGTATTATAAGTAGGACAGAAACCGGCTGATGACACACACCCCCCCCCTCCCCAGGCTGAACCATGCACCCCCCCACCCCCAATTACACAACACCACACCAAGAGATCAATTCCACAGGAAACTGCAACTAATTCAAAGTTTTTGTACAAAAAGCTACAAAAGAGACTAAAAGCAGATGTAACTGTGTTGGAGTTCAACTACAGAATGAGTCCTGCATGGATTTAAGAATGTGGAGCTCATTTTGGATATTTAAAAAATGGTATGTAGGGCAATTTTTGAAGGATATAATTGTTAAGATCTAATAAGTAATAAGTAAATAATGTATTTTCAACTCTACATTAAATTACCATTAATTTGCTTGGTTATGTTTTCTATTTTTCTGGTTTAGTTTCACTTTTTATGTTTTTGCTTGTGTGTTTGGTTGTATGCATTGTTGTTTTTTTCTTTTTCCTATACTGAATGCTGGGTAGTTTAATTTGTTCTGTAGGACAGGCATTAATAGAAGCACTGTGCTTCTGCCTTTTCAGTCACTAACCTGTTGGTAATGTTTGCAGTGTTGACACTGGTCGTATGTGATGACTGAGTAAAGAATTTCATCATCATCAAAGTCCATATATGACTTCTATCAGTAATCAATAGGCATTCCCAAATGTTTTGGTTCAATAAAATGAATTAAAAATGATTATTCTTCTCATCATCATCATCATTTATTTGTTGATTTTGATTGTTTGTTTTTTGCACTATCTTCATGCATGTACTTTTTTTCTTGTGCTTTATTCTGTTGACCAGTGAATTTCTCAATAAAGTCTTAAATCTATTAATCATAATAATCTGATCTAATCTCAAGCACTACTTTTTCATTGAACTACGGTACATTTGCAACTTTTCTGCACTTGAAGTGAAGATATTAAACTATTTCTGAGTTGATTAAACTTTTTGAGAACACACACACGTTATTAACAGTAATACCAGATTAGGTGGAACATGTGTGGAAGGTGTGAAGGTCGTTACATCATGTACAGGACGATGTGATGGTTGAAATGTCTAATTACTGCGGCAGATTTCTGGTCTAAAAGGATCAAATCATGTATGCACAGGATGAGGTTTGGTTGATTACATGTATTTATTTGAAGCTTAATGACTCTGCACTGATTGTTTCTTTGAATACATTAACCTATACTGATTCTGACAAGACCGTTTGATGAGATCACACAAGTGTGCATGATTAACGCTCACATCATCTGGAAAGGCGAAGAAGATCTGCAGCAGAAAGTCTGGATATTAGCAACATATTCAGGTAAATATCTGTACTTAGTTCAGATCAGGTTCCACATTCAGACCAGTTTGACCTCAGTTTGACCTGGAAAATAATAACAGAATAACATACAAATAATCATAGTGGCTGTTCCACTGGACATCTGCACAAAATTTTACTGGTATTTACTAAGTGTGGAAAAAACACAAGTGCGTAATGTCGGTTTTTCCAATAAATCACAAATGCGATGATTTGTTTATTTATTATCGTGAGAAGACATGAGAAGTCATTCCATAAACATGGCAACGAACGTAAACATCTTGTTGATTTACAGATATTATTATTATTATTATATTACGACCTGAACTTCAATCCACATCTTCTTTATCCTTATTTAAAAGCATCTGCGAAGGACTGTAATTCATGAACAAACGTAAGGCTGTATAACATTTGATTTGTATTTGATGATTTGTAATTTGATTTGCATTTTTATGGTTTTTACTTTATTATTATTATTATTATTTCAGTTATATCATATTTTTAAAATGACATTTTGTTGCGTATTTTATTCTTTTTTCCTTAGTTTTGTTCAGTTTGTGGATTATTTTGTTCATGTTTATTATATTGATTAATTATTACATATTCTGTTAATTGTATTGATCACTTTGGCTGTTATTGTTCATTTTGTGGTTTATTCTATTCTTTTTTATTTTAGTCTAATTTTTTCCATGCTATTTATTATTTTGTACATTTTCTATTCATTTATTTTCATTTTAGTTATTATTTAATATAAACCCAGTGTGTCCATCCGCTGTCACTGACCCAACTCCATGGGTTTTACTGGTGAATCAATGTTGTAGAAGATCACGGTGTTTCCATGGTAACTACGGAGCCTCTGAAAGTCCAAATATGGTCATATCTGATGACCATGAAAAGATGAAGAACTGTATTTTACACCAATTATTGACATGGATTAATAGGATTAATGGATCAACAGGTATTAAACAGTTTAGATCAGTAGATGGTTTTGAGGGTTAAAGTCTCAGATTTGTTGCTCCTGCCTCCATCAGACACACAGTTATTGTCTATAGATGTATATATATGTACACACACACTAGAGATGTAACGATTACCGGTATAACAATAAACCGCGGTAAAACTGCAGACATTAGTATTACCGTTTAAATTCTAATTCTCATGATAACCGTATTTGATAACCACACTTTTAGGGGAAAAAACACCTATGTAAAGATCTGCTTTTATGTCAAATATTTGAGTATAGTTTTATTTATTACAATTTTAATTTTCTATACCTAATATTTGGAACCAATATTCACTTTTAAAGTCTTTGAAAAGGTTTGTTAAGCATCTGTGTGTTATTTATGCAATAAATTATATACATTTTTCAAATCAGATTTCATATTTTTTTGTGTTTTCTGTCCTTTTATGTTTTTATAGTAGGTTAAAGTGAAAAAAATAATAGACTGATGATATAGATGAAGTTGTGCTGAAAAAACAGATCCCAAACATGGGTATAGTAAACATTTGTTTATATAGTATATAAAGGCAAAATCAAAAGGCCTGAAAAACGGACAAAATAGACTCAGAGCACTAAGGGTTAATATTTGAATGTTTCTGACACAGAATTTGTGCCTATTATTTTATTTATTTATATATTTTAAATACAACTTGGTTAAATTATTTCTGTGTGTATTAGTACTTTTTGAACATTTTGAGCACAATTTCAACAATACTGCGATAATAATGATAACTGTGATAATTTTGGTCACAATAACCGTGATATGAAATTTTCATATGGTTACATCCCCAATACAAACATACACACACACACACACACACACACACACACACACACACACACACACTTTACATCCAGACCACTGCAGACACACAACGACAACAACACACAGACTCACAACGAGGCCGTACAGGGAACCGGCAGGAGGGAAATGTCAGAACAATGTCAGGGTGTTAGCCTGGCACGGCACGGCACGGCTCGGATCGCCTCCCAATGTCTCTGAATGTCACCACTCAGGAGAGCAGCGGAACACACACATGTACACACACACAGACACACACACACACGTACACACACACAGACACACACACACACATGTACACACACACAGACACACACACACACACGTACACACACACAGACACACACACACACACGTACACACACACAGACACACACACACACGTACACACACACGTACACACACACACACACGTACACACACACAGACACACACACACACACAGACACACACACACACACGTACACACACACACGTACACACACACAGACACACACACAGACACACACATGTACACACACACAGACACACACACACATGTACACACACACAGACACACACACAGACACACACACCATTGGGACACACAAAGGGATCGGTGTTGGCCTGAGGCGGTGGCAGTGGGGGGGGCACAATGAAACATGTCCAACTCCTTTTATAAGGTCAGATGTGAATGTCAGTAATTGATTATTAAAAATAACCTAAAGTCAGGTCGTGTGTGTGTGTGTGTGTGTGTGTGTGTGTGGACTACACAATGATGCATTTTATTAAGAATGAATTATTATTTAATCCTCTTCACAGACTAAAATATTTTCAAATATCCTCATGCTCTATTAGATTTTCATTATTCTTTTAATAAAAATCATAAGGTTTCTTTAACATACCCCCCGTCATCAATAAAATTAAAATGTTCTACTTGTCAGTGAGTGTTTACATCCACAATAACACACTGATCATAATCTGATATGTGGCATTATCAGATTATAATTGTCCATAAATCAGTGTGTCATTAAACTGAGAACGGTATCCCTCAGGGCACCGCCTTAGGCCCCATCATTCATATGTTTACACTAATGAATTTTCAGATATATGTTTACAGACGTACACTGATAAAACTGACCCCGTTGACATCCACACTAATACTTCAATCATTATCTGATTTGTGGCATTATCAGAATATTTTTCATCATAAATCAGTGTTTCACTAAACTGAGAATGGGATCCCTCAGGGCACCGTCTTAGGCCCCATCACTTATGTTTACATTAATGAATTTTCAGATATATGTTTACTCATGTACACTGATGACACTGACCCCGTTTACATCTACACTAATACTCTGATCATTGTCCTATTTGTGGTGTTATCAGATTATCAGTGATCATTTATCGGTGTTTCACTAAACTGAGAATGGGATTCCTCAGGGCGCCGTCTTAGGCCCCATCATTCATATGTTTACACTGATGGATCTTCAGATGCCTCTATCCATAATAATATACATTATGTAGACTAAATGTCCTCTAAAATTAACCTCTATTTGCAACATAGTATAGCAAACTATTAAATGATCAAAAACAAATTTTTAGCAAAAAAAAAAAAAGTCTCCGTTTTGAATGTCTGGGTCGGCAGAAATGTGTGATGTTAAAATGGGGTCACGAGCCAAAAAAGGTTGGAAACTACTGGATTAAGTCACTTCATAAACTGAATATAAGAAACATTCCACAGCATCTACACACCAAGGTTCTAATAGTTTTGGATTTTTCATTAAAGTTTAGTTTTATTTAGTTTTGACTTTTTTTTCTCTAATTCAGTTAGTTTGAATTACATTTTAGAGCAGGTTTGCAAGTTTTTATTAGTTTTTGATATTTTCTAAATGCTTTGCTTTGTTTGGTTTAGTTTGAGTTTTTATATATATGTATCTTTCCTCTTCTTCTCTGTCGTCGTATTCAAATCAATCCCAGACAGGACTCTGCTGCTTTAGTCTCCATGTTTCCAGGTAGAGAGGGGACCAGAAGACAACTGGAAACCACAAGTGAACACAAGTGACGAACCCTTAAATATCGTATGGTGCTGCTAGCTAAAATTGCTAGAGCGAAATAAATCACTTTTGTATCAATTCGACACTGACAAAGATGAAAATTAAGGGAATTTTATCCATCATTTTTATCTGTTTTAGTTAGTTTTGTAAACACATAATACAGTTTCAGTTAGTTATCATTTTTTCTTTTAATTATAGTTTTTATTTAATTCAGTTAACAAAAATGTTTTTACGATTCTAGTTTTCATCATTTCGTTTACCAAATATACCAAATACCAAACATAATGGACAATTTGGTGAAGAAAAATCGCATGGACACTGTAGCTCAAGGCCAAATTTTACACACTGACCCCAATTTCACCTTGAAAATGAACGTCAAGATCAACGACCAAAGACCTCATCCAAGATCTTAGAAGTTACACCTAAACACCAAACATAATGGATAATCTGGAGGAGAATAATCGCATGGACACCGTAGCTCAAGGCCAAATTTCAAACAAAGACCCCAATTTGACCTTGAAAATGAAGATCAAGGTTGATGGCCATAGACCTCATCCAAGATCTTCAGAAGTTACATCTAAATACCAAACATGAAGGAGACTGGATGGTGAATTAAAGGGTAGTCATACTGATGCTGATTCCAAAGGCCAAATTTAATGTGTACCCCAATTTGACGAAAACAAAGGGAATTTCATCCATAATTTTTAAATGTTTTAGTTTGTTTTGTAAACACACAATACAGTTTCAGTTAGCTATTGTTTTTTTCTTTTAATTATAGTTTTTATTTATTTCAGTTAACAAAAATATTTTTATGATTCTAGTTTTCGTTATTTCGCTAGTTTTCATTAACGATAATAACCTAGCTACACACAGACCAGGATTGTTGAGCTCTTTCCAAACAGGACTTCGGAGACGTTTGAAGTCTTTCTTGTGCACAGACCTAATGTGATTTACATGCGACTCCTGCGAATATTAGTAAAACACTGAAAACAAACATGTCACACCCCTCTATCAATCTCCTCAGTATTTCTTTCGCATCGAAGTCGGGAACTGTTGACATGAAGTATCGAAGGCGTACTCTGTGGACCTCTGTGCCGCTGCTGGTTTGCATCACTCGCTGAAATGAAGGTAGTTTATTAGTTTGTCAGTCGTCTGAATCATTCATGAAAACAGAGGAAAAGTCACAGTGACTTATGAACCTGAGAGCCGAGTAAAAAAATAAATACTGTCCTTAGCGTCCACACAGACACACACCTACGCCTACAGGCTGGGCCTTGTGAGGACCCGAACAAGATGCTGTGAAAGATAAATGAGGAGGAAAAAGCGGTGTTGGGCTGTGTGCTGCTGCTGCTGGGGTTTAAAGCCATTCAAGAGGGCAAAAGTACGAGGGCAGATCTTCATTGATCACAATGACCCCCTGGAGAGTAAACACACAATAACTCTTCCACACACACACACACACACACACACACACACACACACACACACACACACACACACACACAGAGCGCTGAAGGAAGCAGCGATTCAGCCACAAACACAACGAGAGGCAATAAAACCAAGCAGCAGCAAAAACAATAAAACTACTGTTCTACCCTCAGTGTGTTTGTACATTTGTACTTTGTCATGTACTGGTTGGAATCTGTCTTTTAACTTGTACACCGTAAGCCCGGAATTTGTATTTACTAAAATGCTTTCATTACAATGCACTTAAATGATTTAAGTTTTATGATGTTACTATAAAATGCTAAGTACAGGGTGGGGAAGCAAAATGTACACTGAACATTTAGTTGTTTTTTCTCAGCAGGCACTACGTCAGTTGTTTTGAACCCAAACGTATACTGATGTCATAATCATACCTAACACTATTATCCATACCTTTTCACAAACTTTGGCCCATATGAGTAATCAGGAAAGCAAACGTCAAAGAGTGTGTGATTTGCTGAATGCACTCGTCACACCAAAGGAGATTTCAAAAATAGTTGGAGTGTCCATAAAGACTGTTTATAATGGAAAGAAGAGAATGACTATGAGCAAAACTATTACCAGAAAGTCTGGAAGATACTATTAAAGAAGAATGGGAGAAGTTGTCACCCCAATATTAGAGGAACACTTGCGCAAGTTTCAGGAAGCGTGTGAAGGCAGTTATTGAGAAAGAAGGAGGACACATAGAATAAAAACATTTTCTATTATGGACATTTTCTTGTGGCAAATAAATTCTCATGACTTTCAACAAACTAACTGGTCATACACTGTCTTTCAATCCCTGCCTCAAAATATTGTACATTTTGCTTCCCCACCCTGTATATTCTACTAATTTGTAGACATAGTTGAAAGCACGAAAAAGTTTAAGTTGAGTGGATTTAAATCACTAAGTTTTCATCATGACCATCATAAAACTTAAATCATTTAAGTGCATTGTAATTAATGCATTTTAGTAAATACAAATTCCGGGCTTACAGTGCACCTTTTTATCTTCGCATTGCATTGTGGGTATTGGGCATGTTGTTGTAAATGTGTTCTTTTTCTGTGCAGGGGTTCAGCGGGGTTGTGCTGTTAGTGTCATTTGGATTGAATGTGTGTATGTCAGTGTTTATTGGCCTTTTTGTGTTTGTTTTTGTATTTTTGTACAGCTGCACCAGGAGTCAGAACCAGAGGAAGAACTATGGGTTTACTGTTCATCTGAGACTGTTATTGTACAACGGAAATCTAAATGTCTTGTCAAATTAAAAGCACTTCCTGTACTGACAAATGACAGTGAGCTAACTTCCATTCATGCTTCAATATATTAAGTTGAATAATTTCATAACTATTTTGGTCAGGAATAGGATTTTGAGTTTGATTATGTTAAAAAAAAGTTGTTTAATCAATGGTAAATTAATCTGGCTGCAGTTGAGTAAATTAGTCAGTGTAAGCTAAAATGCTGAGTTGAATGGTTGGATAGTGGGGTTGATTTTACAACAGATTTAAAGTACAAATAACTTGTCTTTTAGTGTTTTCTACTTAATAGTTTAAGTTCAATACTTTTAGCATTAAAGTTGAAACCTACTTAAACCAATTGATTAGTCGATCATTACTCAAATCATTTAAGTGCAACCACTTGCCTCAAATGTTTTGAGTAAACTCTGCTTATCCGGGCTTACAGAGTATTTATTATTATGAAGTATGTTATCTGCCCCCATGACCATGTACTGACCCCAAAACATCTGGAAAATGCAGGTCAACATTGCTAATTTCAACAAGTTGATCCCAATTTGTCCTTGAAAATGAAGGTCAAGATTGATGCCTGAAGAACTCATCCAAGATTTTCAGAAGTTACACCTACATACCAAATGTAATTGTAACCCTGGTGATAAAACTGTGTATGTACTGTGTACTGTACATGTGTAATTCATGTCTGCCTCCGGTGAGTGTGAGTAGAATCTCATGTTGTTTCATCATTTCTCGCGAGACGGTCACGTGGGTCGGTGCGACCAATCGGTGTTGGCGTTGAGGACGTCATGTGGTCATGTGACGGGGGTGTAGCCAACCACTGCTCTTGTATACACGCGGTAGTCAAACGCTCAGGTGTAGCGGAGACGCCACAAACGCAGCACCAACCCCACTGACCCAACCTGAGCCACGTTAGCTGGACCGGTATGACCGGAGTTATCACCTGAATTATCACCTGAATTGGCCAGGTTGTTGTGATAATTCTGTCTGATGGCGAGCTAATGAACCAGGCTTTGAGCCTAGCCCACGACCAGGGATGGGAACCGTAAAGAATTCAACCAAGAGGAGAAAAGGACTATTGGTTTGGGTTCGGTTTATTTGTTAACACTCTAGGGCAAGTTGCTTAATTCAAGATTTTATTTTCTTAATTCAAGATTTTTTTTTTTTTTTTTTTTTTTTTTTTTGCTTAATTTAAGATTTTTGCTTAATTTAATTTTTTTTTTTTGCTTAATTCAAGATTTTTTTTTGCTTAATTCAATTTTTTTGTGCTTAAATCAAGGTTTTTTTTTTGCTTAATTCAAGACTTTTTGCTTAATTCTAATTGTTTTTGCTTAAAGAAGTTTCTTGCTTAATTCAAGATTTTTTTTTGCTTAATTCAAGATTTTTATTTTATAAAGTTTTTTTGCTTAATTCAAGATTTTTTTTTGCGGAATTCAAGATTTCTTTGCTTAATTCAAGATTTTTTTTGTTTTTGCTTAATTTTAGATTTTTTACTCTCTTCAATGTTTTTTGCTTAATTCAAGATTTTTTTTGCTTTATTCAAGATTTTTTTTGTCCAATTCACGATTATTTTTGCTTAATTTAAGATTTTTTGCTCTATTCAATTTTTTTTTTTTTTTGCTTGATTCAAGATTTTTTGCTTTATTCAAGTTTTTTTTGCTTTATTCAAGATTTTTTTTTTTTTTTGCTTAATTCAAGATTTTTTAAATGAGTAATTCCAGAATTTTTTTTTTTTTTTTTTTTGCTTAATTCAAGATTTTTTAAATGAGTAATTCAAGAATTTTTTTTTTTTTTTTGCTTAATTCAAACAAAAAAAACATCTGCCAATGGAACAAGTGAAACTTATCTTGGTAAGATTTCTTGAAATCAGATTTTCCAGATCTATTCTCTAAAAATCAGTTCTTATGTCTCCCTGAAAAGTTCCTCTTTCGGTGATTCTGTCTGATTTTAGGTGTGATGAGATATTTGGGCTAGAAATGAGAAAAATACACTTGGTCAGACTTAGATCTTTGTAGTGTGTTGTTCTGTCCCCTGAACTAAAATGTAGATTCAATTTTTTTGGTTTAATTCAAGATTTTATTTTATTTTTTTGCTTAATTTAAGATTTTCTTGCTTTATTAATTTTTTTTGCTTAATTCCAGATTTTTGCAGTGTATTGTTGTGTATGTGGCCCCTGGACTAACATGCAGATTCCACCCACTGTTCAAACCTGCTCATCCAGCCCAGATCCTCCATAGTCCTGGTGAACACATGCATGGTCCTGGTATAGTCCTGGTTTCTGTCTCTGTCCAAAGTGCTGAAACATCAACCTCTGCCCGTCTTCAGTCAATGCGTCCATTAAAAATCCGTCAGTCATTTGTCTTCTTCTGTTGCATCACATTAAGTCTCCAATCTGTGCAGGAACATCTGTCAGCGCTGAAGCTCCTTCATCAGCGTCCATGTGTCACCATGAAGGAGATCCAAACACCAGCTGGACTACAAAGACCTGGATCATAAAGGACCGGCTCAGACTCTGTTGTACTGTCATTAACATGCACAGTCTATCCACCTGGAAATGAGGTCTTAGTTGTCGTCTGTACAATAACGTCTTCTGCCTGTGGAACTGCAAATTGATGTCGTAGACATAACTGTGATGCATTTGCATCGTAAACAGCAGAGTCGATGGTTAAACCCTGAGTGTGGTGACAGTATCATTATCATCAAATCACCACGGTGCAAATAAAGCACGCACCACATGTGTTTTCCCCTGAAAATATGGAAACTATGTGTTGCAGATGAATACAGAGGTACTCGAGCAGACATCTTCCATTTAATGATGAGACATGCCAGACCTCCCACCCCCATCAACCAGGAATGAAGTCTGGATGTGGAAGCAAAGCCAAGAAAATGACTAAAGCACACAGATAATGGAGACGAAAAAAAAAAAAAAAAATAGGACCAACCAGTTGAATGTGTGAGGTTGTCAGGTTCAGTTCTATGTTCTAGTCCTGTGGTCTGCAGGTAGGAGAACACTAGAGAACACAGCTGATTCAATCCAAGTCCATATATGACTTCTATCAGTGATCAATAAGAACTAGACTGATATCTGAAAAAACTAATTTGTGATATTTCAAAAAATTTGTCAAAAAATCAAAATTACTCAAAACTGTGAACAAACTTTATAGACATTGTTCAAGGAAGATATTTAAAATAAATTAAATGAATATGAACAGTGGTTTAGAAGAAGCTGTTGAAATGTAGACATTGGTGACCTTGAGTTTGACCCTGCAAGGTCAAAGGTCATGGACTCAAATCAAAGTCCATATATGACATCTATCAGTGATCAATAGGAACTATATTGATATCTGGAACCATTTACACCAGTGTTTTGCAATTTTGGGGTCGCCTGAAATTTATAGTTATTGAAAAAAATAAAAATAAAAACTACTACTAATAAAAAAAATCGGACCAATGGCCCTGTATCTTACCGGCCAAATTCAAAGCTTTGGGAAATGTATCCAGATGTCATTTATTCTCCCCCAGTTCTGTGTATTTATTCTATTATAGAAATAGTCCATGTTTTGCTCATATTCCAATCAGATCTGTAAAAAATTCAAATTCCAACTTGATATCATTGAAACTGATTTATTGGATCAATCCACTTCCTATCTGTTATAATGGGAACATTTGTCAAATTCGCTCCAAATCCAGAATCAGATCCGGATCCAAATAATTTCAATCCCTTGTGTTGACATCATCATACAGAAGCTGTATACCAAGTTTGAAGTCAGTTGGAATTGTAGTGTCGGAGAAGAAGACAATTGAAATTTTTGTAACGGATGACAGACGATGACGACGTCGGACGCCACATGACGACAACAGCTAACAGTCTGTCAGCCAGTAAGCCAAATGTATATATACGGAGTTCACAGAGACAATGACAATCCATACCAGACATGACAAACTGTGGGTGTGAAACTGCAGCACTGTGGTTCTGTTTCTGTGTCACATGTTCACTGTGGTCAGTTTCAGATGCTGCAGCTCTTTCATAATTCATAGTTTCAGTTCTTGTTGTTCAGTATTAATTGTCCTCCTTGTAAATCACAGCTGGACTGACTGGACAGATCCTGACCAAGGAAAAGAAAATTCTCCCTTTGTGCAGTAATCTACACCTGGATTTACTGCCTCTGTCCACAATAATATACGTTATATAGACTAAATGTCCTCTGAAATTAACCTGGATTTGAAACATAGTATAGAAAACTATTACAGGATCAAAAACAAATGAACTGGGCCTAGGTCCTGAAAAGGTTAGAGGATCTGTAAAAAGTCCCTACAGTGTGAAATGGGCTAATGTTGTAGAAGATGACAGTGTTTCCATGGTAACTACAGAGCCTCTGAACGTCCAAATATGGTCATATCTGATGGCCATGAAAAGATGAAGAACTGTATTTGACACCAATTATTGACATGGATTAATAGGATTAATGGATCAACAGGA
Source organism: Sphaeramia orbicularis (assembly GCF_902148855.1). Taxonomy (NCBI): domain Eukaryota; kingdom Metazoa; phylum Chordata; class Actinopteri; order Kurtiformes; family Apogonidae; genus Sphaeramia; species Sphaeramia orbicularis. The sequence continues at coordinate 48,318,585 of NC_043979.1, read as the reverse complement.
ATTAAACGAAAGGCTGTTGTGTGGAGAAGGGGCGGGGTTAAAGAAGTTCTACTTCCTCCCACTCCTTCTCGAATGTGCAGATGACGTCATGCTTTGTTTTCATGTATGTGTACGGGTTTTTGGTTTTGTTTGTTTTGTTTTCTTATAATCTGGTTCATTATCATTAATCAACATCTTCTTTATCCTTATTTAAAAAGCATCTGAAAAGGACTGTAACTGATGAAAAAATGTAAGGCTGTATATCATTTCATTTGTATTTGATGATTTCTAATTTTATTTGTGTTTTTATTGTTTGTACTTTAGATTATTATTTCAGTTATAGATCATTTCAGATAATTGTCACTTGTTCCATTGGCAGATTTTTTTTTGCTTAATTCAATTTTTTTTTTTTTTTGCTTAAGTCAAGCAAAAAAAGATTGATTGATTGGTATTTGTACTGTTTGTACTTTAGATGATTATTTCACTTATATCGTATTTTAATTCTTTTTTTTTTTTTCCTGTGTATTGTTTATTCCCATGGAGGTATTCACAGAAGCCTTTTGTGGCTTCTATCCTCTCCTTGTACAGTGGTGTCACTTGTTTGAATGTTGTTGTTTTTTCTCTTGCTGTATGATGTGCAGATAAATAAACACATTTGGAAAGACTAAGTAGGATTATTTTGTTTTTGTTGCATATTTGAAATAAACTAAACAGTTTAGATCAGCAGATGGTTTAGGTTTTTAAGGGTAAATGAACACAAAGTGGCAAACATAAGCATCAGAATGAACTGTTTATTACTGACTTATATTATGGGATGTCTGTCACATACTGAGTGCAGAACAGAGGAAACAAGATCCATTTTTGACCCAAAAGACAAAAAAAAAAAATCTGTCTGGAGCTGAAAAACTCTGATTACAATCTACCCTGAGGTGTGTTTTTCTGATTACCTGGATATGAAACTTGTATTTCTATTAAATAATATAATGTTTGGTGCATTTATGACAATATACAACGAGAATAAAGAAAACAGTTGAGACTTTCATTAGTTTGATTGTGATGGATTCATCTGTGCTGACATGTGGACTCATTAACCCCATAAAGACCCCCATTACAACAGGGGAGGGTTTATGACCCCACCCCCAAAGAGGAGAAGGACTACTGGTCTGGTTTGGCTTATTTGTTAACACTCTAGGGCAGGGATGTCAAACTCATTTTAGTTCAGGGGCTGCATTCAACCCAATTTGATCTGCAGTGGGCCGGACCAGTAAAATAATAACAGTGAAAAAAGTAAAATTATATTATGATCAGGTTTAGATCTACAAAGTTTCCTTAAAAATCTGAATCACATGAACAACTTGAATTGTCTTCAGAAAAACAAGTGCAATTTTAACAATATTCTGCCTCGGTTTATCAGGTTATCATTTACGTGTGCATTAAAATCGAACAAACATTTAGTAACAGGCAGAATATTGATCAAATTGCATTTACTTTTCTTAAGACATTTCCGTTTGTTCATATTTGTTCAGGTTATTCACATTTTTTTGTAAAAGTATAGTTTGGTAATGTAAACATTTTCTTTTTTTTTTTTTTTACTTTTTTACACCAGAAAAACAAAGAAAGAATTCGGGGTTGTCATTAATTATAGGTTATAATGATAACATTTTACTGGTTCTGACCCACTTGAAATCTATTTAGACTGTATGTGTCTGTATGTGGAACTTGAATTAAAATGATTTTGACACCACTGATTGTTAATATCTTTAGTGTAATTTTTGCATTTCACAAATCCATCCCGCGGGCCAGATTGGACCCTTTGGCGGGCGGATTTGGCCCCCGGGCCACATGTTTGACACCTGTGCTCTAGGGCAAGCTGCTTAGTTCAAGATTTTAATTTCTAATTCAAGATGTTTTTTGTTTTTGCTTAATTTTAGATTTCTTGCTCTCTTCAATGTTTTTTTGCTTAATTCAAGATTTTTCATGTTCTAATGGGGGTCTTTATGGGGTTAACCCCAAAGAGGAGAAGGACTACTGGTTTGGCTTGTTTGTTTGTTTCTTGTTTGTTAACATGTTTTTTTTGTTGTTGCTTGAAATAAACAAAAATCTTGAATAAAGCAAAAAAAAAACCTGAATTGTGAAAAAAGTCTTAAATTAACCAAAAAAATCTTGAATTTAGCAGCAAAAAAATCCTTGAATTTAGACCAAAAAAAAAAAAACTTCAAGAAATCTTACCAAGATAATTTTCACTTGTTCCATTGGCAGATGTTTTTTTTTTTTTTTTTTTGCTTAAGTCAAGCAAAAAAAAAAAGATTGATTGATTTGTATTTGTATTGTTTGCACTTTAGATTATTATTTCAGTTATATCATATTTTTAATTTTTTTTTTTTCCTGTATATTGTTTATTTCCAGAGGTATTCACAGAAGCCTTTTGTGGCTTCTATCCTCTCCTGCACAATGGTGTTACTTATTTGAATGTTTGTTTGTTTTTTTTTTTACTTTTCTCTTTCTGTATGATGTGCAAATAAATAAATACATTTGTAAAGACTAATTAGGATTATTTTGTTTTGTTGCATATTTGAAATAAACTCAACAGTTTAGATCAGCAGATGGTTTAGGTTTTTAAGGGTAAATGAACACAAAGTGTTCAGTGTTTACATTCATATATCTGCTCGTCTCAGCCTGTACTTGTGCGTTCATATTAAAAGCTGTTCTTCTGGACACACTGGACTAGTTTTTATAGTGATGATAAAACTGTCTCATTTCAGTCCATGATGGACTGTTGGAAGAGTGGACCCAGCGTGTTCCTTTAAGTGGATGTTTGAGGTAAAAACGGCACATTTCACTGTATAAATATGTCATTATATCGACCACATGCACACAGTCTGCTCTGTCCTTCTTTCATTCCTGGTGATTTCCATTGGAAACTCTTTTCCAATTAAGCAGCGGTGGAAAGTTCAGCCTCTTCCTGTGCTATTGATCTGACAGTCAGTTAAACTGGGTGTGTGTGTACATGTGTGTACATGTGTGTACATGTGTGCATAAGTGTGTTCCTACACAAACCTAAAGGGCACATTCAGTCTCGTTAACGGTGCAAAACCAAGAATAACATTACACCGAAGTATTTAGTTTTATGCTCTTATTCTTATCCTGCTGCTTATTATTCATATATGTACTATGGATGCTTCTGACTATGTTTACATGTACATAATAATCTGTTTTTTACTCTGACTTCGACACAAATAACACTCCTAATAACCTGTCCACATGAGTCCATTCATACTCCGATTCACACCCAGCTGCTAAAACTGGAATTAAAATATGTTTGACACTGTTGATCCAATAAACACTGACTTTAACAATGTTAGGTTTCCATATTTACTGTTACTGATTTGTATCATGTCATATACACTTATTTATCTACATTTATTTTAATTGCACTTATTTAATTCCATGTCTTTTACTTATCATACTGATAGTACTTGTGTACATATGGTATAAATCAGTGTTCTAAATGTGTTTAATGGAGTTTTAAATATAATATATATATATATATATATATAGTGCACACACACACACGACTGGTACTAAATGTTGTGTGCATTTGTAGATCCACTTCTCTCTGTAATGACATGTTTTAATGATAAATTATGTGTAATGACATCATCGTGTTAAAATTGCACTTATTTTTCCTAGGAAATGTCAGTTTGTTCATGTTATTCACATTTTTTTAAAGAACAGTTTTTCTAATGTCATTTTACTTTTTCCACTCTAAAATACAGAGAACATTCTGGAGTAGTCATGCTGATGTCAGTACATTAGTTGTCTCTATATATGTGCCAAGTTTGAAGTAAATTGAAACAAAATTGATGTTTTTACAGACATTTATAGACTCCCATTATAAGTAAATGGGAGAAGAGAAAAAAAATTTTCATTCTATTTTAATATTAAAATTTAAACTTGACCTACTTTTCCCAAAATGTAATGACATCTCTTCTGGGTCACTGGTAATCTATAAACCCAGTCGGGTCTGAATTCAACCAATAGTTTTGCCGCTAAAGTGTTAAACAAACAAACCAAACCAAAAACCACACAAACAAGGTCATCCACCAAAGTGACATGATAAAAGTAAGGAATGGAAATAAAGTATGAATGTAAAAGCTTCTGTGTAAAAGGTAGAAATGTTATGTTCTATGTCTATTGTTATATTGTTTAGTGTTTATAGGTTATAGTTCTATTCTATTGTATGTTTTCTTTCTATCCTCATTTTGCACCGTGGGGCTTTAGAGTCATGTTATTTCAGTTTTCTGTATGTGATGCACTTATGGAAAAACGGACACTAAAGCTGACTTTGACTTTTCAAATGTGTCGCATCAGTGCAGTTAATTCACAGACGTGTGTTCAAACGTGGCTGCGTCTGCCTAAAACAGTATTCCCTGTGAATAAGAGCCAGTCTGTTCCCTTTTATCTGTTTCCCATGAGGTCACAGTGAATTAATTAGAAACTGAAACCGTTGTATGGCTCTGACATGACAGTTGTATTATGGGCTGAACGCTCACCAGCCTAATCAGCATCTGTGGCTGTGAAAATACTGCTCTGGCATCATGGAGTTCAGTTTGGGTTCCAGAAGAAGGGCTTCTTCATCTGTTTCTGCGTCTGTGCTATTATTTCACCACTTCACCGTCATCACACTACAACTACCACCAGGACTACAACAGTTTTCCACCACTGACGGCATCCAACAGGATTCACCATCTGACTGAGGTGGACACGTGGGCAAATCACTCCAGCAATTTAACTCATTTACTCACAACACAACAGAAATAAAGATGGAAACCCATGTTATTGGGCAGAATTAGACAAACGCATTTAACGACAACGTAATATTCAGTAGCAACAGGCGGAGAGTTTTAAAATAAAGGCCGACTGTAGGAGTTTACAACGATCTAAATGTATGAAATAGAAGAAAACAGTGAAAAGTGGGTTTTTCATTAGTGTAGAACCACATAAATATGAGACCAGAGTTAAAACCCTGTGTAGAAAAACAGACCAGAACGCACATAACAAACACTGAACATATATATATATATGTTGTGTGGTGTGTGTGTGTGTGTGTGTGTGTGTGTGTGTGTGTGTGTGTGTTGTATGTATGTATGTATGTATGTATATATATATATATATATTATATATATAGTATATATATAGTATATATATAGGATGTCAACAATCATAATCCACTACATATGTGCTAAATATAACCAATATATACACAATAGACAGTTTGGTGATAATTTATAATTATATACAATAGTATGAATTGGATGGATGGATGGATGGATAAACATAACACATATATACACTCTTTCATTGGTTCTTTAATCATTTATGTTCTTAAAGGCAGGAAGGAGTTTTATATTGAAACCCAATCAGATAATGTATAGAATAATAATACTATATATGATTATGTGACGTCTTTATATAACCCACAGTAATTTGACTTTATATAAAATACTATATATGATTATGGGGACTTATGTTTATATAACCCACAGTAATTTGACTTTATAAATACATATATATATGATTATGTACTTATGTTATATATAACCCACAGTAAGTTGACTTTATATAAATTACTATATATGATTATGTGACTTATGTTATATAACCCACAGTAATTTGAATTTATAATAAAATACTATATATGATTATGTGAACTTATGTTTATATAACCCCAGTATTGACATTTATATAATACTACATATGATTATGTGATTTATGTTTAGATAACCCAGTTAATTTGACTTTATATACATACTATATATGATTATGTGACTTATGTTTATATACCCAGAGTAATTTTGACTTTATATAAATACTATATATGAGTATCTCAGTCAGGTTTCTGATATAGGCCCCCCACAGTTCTTTGCCTTTCTACAACCCCCTGGTGCTGTCTCTATGGACTCCAGTCCTGGTTTCAGTGCGTGGGTCCTGCACTCGTGCTCCTTCTGCTGGTTTGCACTGGTCTTGGTGTCTGTCTGATGTGTGGATGCTCGGATCTCATTAATTAAAGCCACTCATGTGAGCGTCCTGCTTCACTTCAGCCTGTGCAGCTGCTTTCCTCTCAGACAAACACACGCCGTCCCCCTCGTCCCTCTGTCTCTCTGTGTCTAATTAATGCTTCCAAATTACCACTTGTGTCTGTATCGTGGAGTGTAAAATGAGGGGTTTTTCTACTGTTGAATATTCAACCGGTGTTGGATTCACAACTGGGCGAACACATGGAGCACCAAACTCTGCTCTTCAATACTATGTGGAGCTTCTCTCATCTCCACTTTAATCACCAGTGAATTCCCCCAGAATGTGTCGGCTCAGAACATTTACCGAGCTGTGAGGAGTTCCATTTACATAAGAACTAGAACACCCGTTCATATTTGGAGCTCTTGTTAAGGACCGACTACAACTGTCACCAGTTTTTATTTATACTACCTCTGATAATGTAACAGTGATTCCACATTCGTTAAAAAAAAACCCAAAAAACAGTTAAACCAACCAGCGTGGACACATATTTACATATCGACTGAAGTTAGCATTTAATAATCACAGCTACCAACAAAAAACCTGTTTGTTCAATATGTCCAAAGCCTTTAGTTAATAGAAGTTTGTCCCAGAATCAGACCTGTATGTGGAATTTTATGTCAAATGTTCCTAATTAGCAGAAGGCTAATTTTCATCCACTCCCATAGCCTCTTCATTTGGTCGCAGTTCTGTCGTGTTGCCATGGTAACACTCGGCAACGCTTACGGTGGAACATCAGCTAAAAGCTCGACAAAACCAGCTGTCAGAAAACAGAACACGACTCAAACAAGCACTAAAACGAACAAATGTCATGAATAATTTAATAAAACAAACCAATAAGACAAACTCTGCAGCGCTAAGCTTAACAGGGCTAAGCTAACAGGGCTAAGATAACGCTGCACAGATCCAACAGTACAAGGGTTATTTCTGCAGATAAAACTCACTGAATGACACAAAGAAGATAAATAAGGTGACATCATGAAGACATGATGACGAAGTGTGTCTTTACTGTTTTCTGTTTTCTGATCAGAACTTGGTTGTATAAGAATGAAGCTTCTGCTATCCGCTAATCTATCTAATAGATATTACTACTATTTGCTACTAGTATGTTTAGAAAAACCTAGTGAAATATATATATATATATATAATTTTTTTTTATAGTTATAGGTTGGCTCATTTTCAGCTCCGGAGCCTATCCTCACTCTGAGTGCTTCTCTGGTCTGTGTAAACCTCTGTTGTCCATAATGCTCGACACACGACAGGTCTCGTTAGTACAAAAAACCAACTGTGTCGGATCGGGTCGGGCTGCTTTCACATTCACACCTCAAACGAACCTCACCAGGGTTCGTATGGAACCGTGCCCAGACCACCTCTTCAACTGGGTCTGGGTTCGCTTGTTTGGTCCGGAACAGAGTTCGGTGGTTTTTATTCACACCAGCCGAAAGGTCCGAACCAAGGAAACAAATGAACTCTGGTCCATTTTAAATGGACCAAAACCAGGCAGAGTGTGAATCCACCCTAACCACACAAAAAACTAGGTTTGAAACTGTTTCAGCAGTACACCTGGAAAAACACACGGCAGACTTCAGGAAAAAACCAAACTATTAACTTTTATTTTGGGCATAGCCCACACCAACATGTTCAGACACTAACACCAGAGAGAGGACAGGGGGGAGGGCTCTAAGTGGCCCAGAACCAATCATATTCTGTAAAACTCCACCTAATCACAGTCCTCCACTAGGTCATTACCAAATATGAATTATTTTCTATATAACAATAGAAATCTTCTATTTCTGTGTTGAAAACACCACAAACAGGAAACAGGAACACAAACTAATATGACTAGGGCCCAGGTCTGTAAAAGCACAGCACACAGGTCAAAAAAGCCAGGAAAACAAGGAGAGAAGAGACGAACGCAGAGGAGGATTATTAAAAACACCAACGTGTACGGATGCAAAAAAAGACGCTTTGTGTTTGTGGGACAATGTGACGGCGGCGCTTTGTCAAGTGGATAAGGCGGTTGTTTTATGACACAAAGCAGATTCTGACAGGATCATCCAAAAACCAGGACACAGTCTGCTCTAAGAATCACCTCCTGACAAACGTAGAAACCAGGTGGACAAAAGTATTGGGACACATTATCCATGACTCTGATTTTAAATGTTCTGCCTCTAAATATGTAAAATATTTTACACACTGACTGTAAATAATAATTTTCTACCACAACTAATGATCTACCTTTTTTTTGTGTGTGTATTTTGCTCATTATGATGCTCTTTTCTTCATTTTGTTCATTTTTGAGGCTTATTTTGTTCTTTTTTATGCCTGTGTTCTTTTTTTATTATTATTAATGTTGCTTATTCTGTTTGATGCTTATTTTTTATTTTGATGCTTATTTTGCAAATTTTGCTGCTTTTTTTTTATTTGATCCTTATTTTTGGTCATTTTTGGTGCTTTTTTTGTTCTTTTTGATAGCTGTCTTATTCATTTTATTTTTCTGTTGCTTATTCTGTTCATTTTAGTGATCTTTTTTTTTGCTATCCATCTACTGTCTTCACATCTCTGTGAGAAAGAAAATTCTACTAATATGCTTTAAAGAAATATTAATGTTTTATCTCAAATCTTCATGAATAGGACATCTGACAGCTGTAGACATGTGTCCCAATATTTATGTCCATATAGTTTAGAAACATCAATATTTCTTTAACTGAAGAAGCTAGATGGTTAGTTGTGTTAGAAAATTATTCTATATAACCATTATTTCTCGACTAAATCTGTGGTATTTTTGTTCAATTTTAACAATAACATCTAAAAACTGGGAACTCCACTGTTACACAATTATTAGAAAAGTGAGTATTTGGACCATATCATCATTTTTACGCAGATTTTCCAACTCTAACCTATAGAAATTCTGTTTATTACTGGAATTAATCATTCTCAGATGATTATACATTTGTATAATTGTTTTTATCGTAAATCCTCATGAACAGGACATCTTTCAGCTGTAGACATGTGTCCCAATATTTATGTCCATATAGTTTAGAAACAGCAATATTTCCTAAGAGTTAATGGTAGATGTGATGAAAGTAGATGGTTAGATGTGGAAGAAAATTATTATTTACAGTCAGAGCAGGAAAATATTTTAGAAATTTAGAGGAAGAACATTTAAAACCAGAGTCATGGATGAAAAAAAAAAACAATGCTGAAAGAAATCAAGATCTTTTTTCCCAATATAAAACTATATAATAACATTAGTCACTATTGTTTTGTTACGAAACAAACACCTGAACTCAGCATGTTTTCCACTTCAGTTCTCATCCACTTGTTCCTGTTTGTCTGTTACTGACGTCCGGCGTTCAGACGAGTGTTTGACTCCGCCCACAACAAACCGCCCACTAACACGTTTTTCTCTATTTTCCTGGAACCTGGTTCACGAGTGACAGGAGGCGTCAGACCAATCAGTCAGGATGTCACAGAGAACACACAGACGTCCACAGTGTCTCATTCCACATCCTACAGTCTGTCTGGCATCAACCCCAGGACCAGTATTTAGCACTGACGAGTGGAAGGAGATGGAAGGAAGAGTGGAAGGAAGATGGAAGGAAGATGGAGGGAAGATGGAAGGATGTCAGCGACAGGAGGACAGTGTCCCAGTGATCATGAAGGTGGAGAATCCAGGCTTTCATCCAGTTCGACTGTGGCTTTCAGGAGCCAACTTCATGAATTTAGAGGAGTCTATTCCAGGGTTATGCCCCACAAAAAAAAAAAAAAAGAATTAAAGAAAGAAAGAAAACAGCGCCCCCCCCCAGCCAAAGCCATGTCCAATCATAAATCAGTACATCAGTGGAACCATACCATCTTATTACTCTGAAAACCCACTGTGCTGTGGTCACAGTACTTAAAAATAAACCCAGAAATTATGGTTTTCTTTGACAAATACGACAGTAAACTCATGTCAGACCTAAATCAGCTGTTCTAATCAAACCTTAGTCTGATGAAAAGACTTAAAAGAGTCTGAATTCACAACAAAATGAACCTTTTAGTCTTAAAGAACTATTTTCCCTATGAGTTTTCTCTACATTAGCCTTTCCAAAGGGATTTATCAGTATTTATTATAACATTATCCTCTGTATTTTGCGTTTTTCAGTGAAAATCAGGTACTTTCTGATATTTAATTCACTGATCATGTAGATGTTGTGTAAAAACAAAGACAAATAAAGAAAAAGTGTCAAATTCAGCAAAACATGTCATTAACTAAACATAAAAAACGTAGAAACAACTGTTTTCTTCGACAAATATGACGATAAACTCATGTCAGACTTAAATCATCTGTTCCAATCCAAGCTTGGTCTGATGAAAAGAGGAAAAAAGTCTGAATTCACAACAAAATGAACCATTTTAAAGAACTATTTCACTATGAGTTTTCTCTACATTTAACTGTTCCAAAGTGACTTATCAGTATTTATTCTAATATATCCTCTGTGTTTTGGTTTTTCAGTGAAAATCTGGTATTTTCTTATATTTAATTTGCTGATCGTGTAGATGTTATTATACAAAAAGAAAGAAAAATGAGAAGAAAAGTGTCCAATTCAGCAAAACATGTCATTAACTGAACATAAAAAAGGTAGAAACGACTGTTTTCTCGGGCATATATGAGGGGTAACTCATGTCAGACTTAAATTAACTGTTCCAATCCAAGCTTGGTTTGAAGAAAAGAGGGAAAAAAGTCTGAATTCACAACAAAATGAACCATTTTGGTTTTAAAGACCTATTTTTGTGGGTCTTCCCGATGAGCTTTCTCTACATTTAACCTTCCCCATGTCATTTATCAGTATAAAATTAAGTCAAAAGTCACAGTTTATAGTTCCAGATACAGTAAAGGGTCACAATCTGAAATTCAATTAATTAATGACAGAATGGGTTTGACCAAAGAGCTTCAACTTACTGTAAATTTGACTATTTTTGGTGCATCTTCCCTATGAGTTTCTCTACATTTAGCCTTTCCCAAGTGAGTTATCAGTATTTATTATAATATTATGCTATATATTTTTTTTGTGTGTTTTCAGTGAAAATCAGGTATTTTCTTATATTTAATTCACTGATCATGTGGATGTTCAGAAAAACTCAGAATAAATTCAAAAGTTATTTCATCAAAACTAAGAAAAATAAAGAAAAAGCGATACATTCAAAAAATAACAAACAAAACAAAAAACATATCATTAACTGAAAACAACGCGTTTCTTTGCCAAATCTGAAAAGCAGGTATTTTCTTATATTCATGTTCATAAAAGCTCAGAATAAATTCAAAGGTTCGTATATCAAAACAGAGAAAAATGCGGAAAAAAAAGTGACTTTTTCAGCAAAACATCATTATCTGAACATAAAAGGTAGAAATGACAGAATTCTGAATTCCACATCAACTGAACCATTTGGTTTTAAAGACCTGTTTTTGTGAGGTTTTCCCTGAAGTTTTCCTCTACATTTAACCTTCCCGAGCGACATTAATCAGTATTCACTCTAATATTGTCTTCCACATTTTGGGACTATTCTGTGAAAATTATGTATTTTCTTATATTTAATTTACTGATCATGTAGAGGTTATTGTACATAAAGAAAGAAAAATAAAGAAAAAGTGGAAAAAAAATCAGCAAAACATCATTAACTGAACACAAAGCGGTAGAAACTACAGTTTTCACATTAAGTGCATATATACTCCCTTCTTTCTTGAGTCTGTTTGCTCATGCAACATGAAACACAACTAATACAGATTAACCCTTAAAGACCCAACCATCCATCTACTGATCTAAACTGTTTAATATCTGTGGATCCACTAATCCTGTTAATCCATGTCTATAACTTGGTGTCAAATACAGTTCTTCATCTTTTCATGGTCATCAGATATGACCCATTTGGACGTTCAGAGGCTCTGTAGTTAACATGGAAACACCATCATCTTCTACAACATTGATTCACCAGTAAAACCCATGGAGTTGGATCAGTGACAGTGGATAAAATTAACAAAAGTAAATTAAAAAAAAACCTAGAAAATAATAAATAATGTGGAAAAAACAAGCAAAAAAATGTGCTGAATAAGTAAAAAAAAAGCTTAAAATAAGCAACCAAAATGAGCACAAAATGCCAAATTAATGAATAATAAATCAACTAAATAATATGCAACGAACAAAATAAGCCACAAACTCAAGTAACAAAGGAAAAAAAAAATAATAAAGGGCAACAAAATAATAAAAAAAAAAAAAAAACTGAGAAAATAAGCAACAAAATTAATAAAACCTTGAAACATTGATTCCCCAGTCAAACCCATGGAGTTGGATCAGTGACAGTGGATGGATCCACCTATTTTATGTTCAGTTTAAGGAGAGATTTTGCAGAAAAAGTCTGTTTTTCCTTGTGATTAAATGTAGTTGAGTTTGAAGTAAAGTCATATTCTGAATAAATCTTATTTAGATAAGAGGGTTGGTGGCATTTGCAGATTCTATCAATGGAAAATCACACCTTCCTTCCAGAGAAACTGCAGGTGTTTTTGCATTTTTTGTTTGTTTTAGGGGAAAAAGAACCTTGTTTTGAACAAAAGAAACTGTGCCAAATGTAAATTTTATTGTATTATTGTTCTTTTAACCCTTGAAGGCATGAATGTCCACCGTCGACTATAAGAATCTACTGATCTAAACTGTTTAATAACTGTTGAGCCACTAATCCTATCAATACATGTAAAATATTGGTGTAAAATACAGTTCTTCATCTTTTCATGGTCATCGGATATGACCATATTTGGACTGTTCAGAGGCTCCGTAGTTACCGTGGAAACACCGTCATCTTCTACAACATTGATTCACCAGTAAAACCCATGGAGTTGGATCAGTGACAGTGGACGGACACACTGGGTTTATGTTTAGTTTAATGAGAGATTTTGCAGAAAAATGGATCTTTTCTTCTGTTTTCCTCTGTTTTGGATATAATAATCCTGAACTTTAATCTGAACTTTTATGAACATCTACAGAATCAGTGAGTCAAATATAGGAAAGCAGCTGATTTTCACTTAAAAATGCAAAACACAGAGAATAATATTAAAGTAAATGCTGATAAATTGCTTAAGGAAAGGTAAAAATAGAGACCAATTAATTTGGGAACTGCCATAAAAGTAGTACTGGGTCTTTATGGGTTAAATGAATATTAATTGAGATTTGATGTTTCATTTAATGACATTTAAGTGTATTAATGTTGAAACTGTCTCCAAAATAAAAGCCTGTTTGACTGTGACTGCTGCCAACGCTCGTTAGTCGTTCACTCCGTGCTGTTTTTCAAACTGGATGTTAATTATTGGCGTTTCAGACAGAACAGAAACACGTAGTCGTTTGTGCTCGGAGCGTCTTTCACTGTGGTCTCATTAAGCGTCTGCTCGTACAATGTGTGAACACAAACGGACTTTACACTGGAGCTGGGGGGGGCAGAATTATCTCCACTCTGGGGATTAACTTCATATCCCATATCGCTGTGTTCTATCTGTCTGTCAGGCATGACCGTCTTGTTTGGGATTACTGTTTTTGGAAGGTTATTGATGGAAACAAAAACATGGAGAGTGAGCCCGAAACCAAACTCCAGCTGTAATCAATCTGTAAAACACACGTAAGAGGAAGAAGAGACTGAAGTTTAGGAACGAAATACAGAGTTTGAATGAATGAATGAAATATTACAGAAGTGAAAACACCCAAGGACCTAACCCTGACGGAGCATATTAAGGTCAACCAACTAATGATTATTGTATTCATCGATAATTTGCATCCCTAGTCAGAATTTAAAGGTTGTTAATTTTTGCATGATTTTTAAAAATTCTGGTCATCAACTAAAAATGTGCACATTGTAAATACACACTCACTGGACTTTCCTTCGGAGCTGGAGGACTGATATGTGTACTTATTCATTTATTTTTTGCTATTTATTTTATCTAATATCTATTAATTCCTAATGTATATATGTGTATTATGTGTGTATATATATGTATATGTGTATGTATGTATATATATATATATATATATATATAGATATATATATATATATATGGGTTTTTGTATGCACTTTTTAATTTTTTTTCCAGGTGTGTCCTAATTAATCAGTAGTCACAAGTATCAGACACATTAATCAGTGTGTCTGAATCTGTGAAAAACAAAAATCATGATTTTTGGTAATGTAAAACCAGTAATGAGGTAAAGGTCCAAATAGAGGGTGTAGACATAGAAAGGGTGAATCAAAACAAGTTTCTTGGAGTGATAACACTGGGTTACAAAAAAATGTTTTTTCAATTCTAGTTTTTGTCATTTCATTAGTTTTCTTTAAACAATAACACTGGGTTACAAAAAAAATGTTTTTTGTAAGTTGTCTAGGTTTTTTCAACTGAATTCGGACCATTTTGCACCGCTAAATCCAAAAATGACATCTGTTTTTCTCAATCAGGTCAGGGTTTTTTGCTAATTTGATTTGAAAAATTTGATCTTCTCACAAAATATAATAATTAATACCAAAATCAGATTGGTAAGCACACTTTATGAAACTTGTGACTTATTCCTGTTATGTACAATGGTGTATTCAGCACAGATGTAGCAAATACGTCAGGCTTATTTTTAAGATC